>NC_061511.1:10140105-10151474 GCF_022539505.1 Lolium rigidum | reverse complement strand
GTGATAACTGTAAACAAAGAAGTATTAGCCTTGGAAGGAAGAAAACCAATACCATGTAGCTTTGTACTTAGGCGAGAGTACTGTGCCCAAGGAGCTTCTTTAAGACCATAAAGAGATTTGTCAAATTTGCATATATAATTAGGAGTTTTAGAATTTTTAAAACCTGAAGGTTGTTTCATATAGACATTCTCTTCTAGAACGACATGAAGAAACGCGTTCTTGATATCTAGCTGCCGCAAACTCTAGCCACGAGAAACAACAACATTCTGAATTGTTATAATCGAGATGCACAATAAACGAAGAACGAAAAGTAAAACACTGCAGGGGACACGAGATTTTAACGTGGAAAACCCTTGCAACACACAAGGGAAAAACCACGGGCGCTAGCCAGCAAAACTTCACTATTTTGGTGGTGTTTACAAACGTCGTGGGTGTACAATGATGCGACCCAACCCTAGCGGCGGCTTACAGGGAAAATATATAGACGGTGGCGATTTGGATCACAATATAACAAACTCCACCTTGAGACAAATTCCTTGTAGCATGAACTTCAACAATCACCTGAATCAACAAAGAAAACACTTGCTGGCGCCAATAGCCACTTGGGCTAAACAGTTATACCAACCAAGCTTGAGCAAAGCTCAAACTTGGACACGAGGACAAGCTTAGTCATCATATCGGCAGGATTATCATGAGTACTAATCTTGCATACCTTCACTTTACCTTTTGCAACCACACCTCGATTGCGTGGTACTTAATATCAATGTGCTTTGTCCTCTCATGGAACATCTGATCTTTAGTAAGATAAATAACACTTTGACTGTCACCTTGAACAACTTAATGCAAGAATTATCTCCACAAAGCTCAGCATTTAAACCTTTCAACCAAACAGACCTCTTTACCTGCCTCAGCAATAGCCATGTACTCAGCCTCAGTAGTAGATTGTGCAACAGCATCCTGCAAAGTAGCCTTCCAGCTAACAGCACATCCACCAACAGTAAACACATAACCAGTGAGGGACCTTCTCTTATCCAAATCGCCAGCATAATCTGAATCCACATATCCGGCGAGCCCCTCACCAATCCTGCCAAACCTCAAACAAGCTTTTGATGTGCCGCGAAGGTACTCGAAAATCCACCGAACAACTTTCCAATGTTCTTTACCGGGATTAGCCATGTATCGATCGACCAAACTCATAGCATATGGCAGATCAGGACATGAACAAACCATGGCATACATCAAGGAACCAACAGACACTAGAATAGGGAACTCGAGCATGTACTCAATATCATCTTCGTAGCTAGGACATTGCAAAGCTGACAACTTGAAATGAGAAGCAATAGGAGTAGTAACTCGACTTTGCATCGTGCATATTAAAACGATGAAGAACTTTCTCAATGTACTTTTCCTGACTAAGAAACAACAAACTAGACTTTCTGTCCCTTTTAATTTCCATGCCTAGTATTTTCTTAGCAGGACCAAGATCCTTCATCTCAAACTCACTACTTAATTGATTCTTTAAAATAGTGATCTCTTTCATGCTCTTGGCAAGCAATCAACATATCATCAACGTATAGCAGCAAATAAATAGGTGATCCATTAACAAACTTGATATACACACAACTATCATACTCGAGATCTCTCAAAACCATGTGTAAGCATAAATGAATCAAACCTTTTATACCACTGTCGTGGCGACTGTTTCAGACCATAAAGGGACCTCTTTAATTTGCAAACAAGATCCTCCTTACCAGGCACAACATAACCTTCAGGTTGGTCCATATATATCTCCTCCTCCAACTCACCATGCAGAAAAGCAGTCTTTACATCTAGCTGCTCAAGCTCAAGATCATGCATAGCAACAATACCAAAGAAAGCACGAATAGAACTATGCTTCACAACCGGGGAGAATACATCATTATAATCAACACCTGGAATTTGATCGAAACCTTTTGCTACTAACCTTGCCTTAAACCGTGGAGGCTCATTAGGAGACAAACCTTCCTTTCTTTTAAATATCCACTTGCAGCGGACAGCCTTCTTTTGTTTAGGCAAGTGCACAACATCCCATGTGCCATTCTTCTCAAGCGATTGCATCTCTTCTTGCATCGCACCTACCCACTTCTCTTTATCAACCGAAGCAATGGCTTCAGTATATGTAGTTGGTTCAATATCATGCTCCACCCGTTCAGCACAACTCAAAGCATAATCAACAATATCACATTCTTGAATTAATCGGGTAGGAGGTGCAATATTTCTCTTAGGGCGGTCAGCAGCAATAGACTGTCCTTGTCGCTGAACAATAGGTGGTGAAGGTGGAACATCATTATCATCATTGTTGGTTTCAGGAACCACATTTTCATTCTCCTTTGCGTGCTCCACCTGCACGCCAATTTTGTGCTGCTCATCATCAGAAACATCAGGAGTATCAATAGCATCAGAAATATCAGTAGACGGACTATCATTAAACATAACCGCCTCATTAAAAACGACATTCCTGCTCAACACAATTTTCTTAGTTTCAGGATTCCATAATCTATATGCCTTAACTCTTGAACCATAACCAAGGAAGATGCACTTAACAGCCCTTGGCTCCAACTTTCCATTATCAACATGAGCGTAAGCAGTGCAACCAAAAACTCTCAAATCTGAATAATCAGCAGACGAACCAGACCATACCTCAATTGGAGTTTTCTTATCAAGTGGAACAGAAGGTGACCTGTTGATGAGATAACATGCAGTGGAGGCTGCTTCAGCCCAAAAACTTCTATGCATCTTTGCATTAGACAACATGCAGCGAGCCCTCGAAATAATGGTCCTGTTCATGCGTTCAGCCACGCCATTCTGTTGAGGGGTGTACGGAATGGTATGATGTCTTACCATCCCATCATTGCTGCAAAACTCATCAAATTCATTTGAACAAAATTCCATACCATTGTCAGTACGGAGTATCTTAACCTTCTTTTCAGTTTGGGTTTCTACCATAACTTTCCACTTCTTAAAAGCATTAAAAACATCAGATTTATGTTTCAGGAAATATGTCCACACTTTCCTTGAGTAATCATCAATAATAGTAAGAATGTAATTAGCACCACCATTAGAAGTTCTACGGGACGGACCCCAAACATCAGCGTGTACATAATCTAAAATGCCTTTGGTGGTATGAACGGAAGCATTAAATTTTACTCTTTTATGCTTACCAAAGATGCAGTGCTCACAGAACTCAAGCTTACCTAAATCGCAGCCATCAATTAGCTCTCTCTTTGCCAATTCTGCCATGCCAAGCTCACTCATATGTCCAAGACGCTTATGCCAAAGGTTAGTCTTACTAGATTCATCAGAACTAACAAGAGCAGCAATACGAGGCAAAGTGCTACCTCTAAGGACATATAATTTCGCAGAATTCATATCACCAATCATAATAATGAGAGAACCTGATGATACCTTCAAAAGTTTGTTCCCACCTTTGTACTTGTACCCGTCACAATCAAGGGTACTCAAAGAGATCAAATTCCTCGCCATGGAGGGTATGTGTTTCACTCCTGTCAACGTGTGTGTCATCCCATCATGGGTCTTGATCTGAACAGAACCAATTCCAACAATGTTGCACTGGTTGTCATTCCCCACACGCACAAAATCTCCACTCTGCACAGACTCATAAGAACTGAACCAATCTTTGTTACAGCAAATATGAAACGAACATGCAGTATCAAGAATCCATTCATCATCACGTGAAACACATGCAGCCAAGACAGCTAAGCAATCTCCATCAGAACTATCACTACCATCATTACCAGCAACAACAGCAGCCTCACCCTTACCGGTGACAACGGCAGCCTTACCATTACCATCATTAATTTTCGGTTGGTAAGTTCCGTTCCTTTTCTCCTTGTTCTGCAGCTTCCAACAATCATCAATATTGTGGTTAGATTTCTTACAATACCTGCAGAACTTGTCACGTCCTTTGGACTTTGAACGACCTCTGTCGCCCTTGCTCTTATCTCTCGTTGTTGTGGTAGTAGTTATCTCGCTGCTCGGAGCCTGCCACGGACCTCTAATGCCTCCGCCTTAGAGGACGAACTTTCAGCCTGCACCATAAATTTCATTTTCTCCTTTTGTTGGAGAGCATCATAAACTTCCGCGAGAGTTAGTTTGTCGCGGCTCAATAATATGGTGTCACGAAAATTACTGAAAGAATTAGGCAGCGAGCATAAAAGAAGAAGACCTAAATCCTCATCCTCATATTTAACTTCTATAGACTGCAAATCAGAAACAAACTCTTTCTAGGAAGATAGGTGATTCATTACCGAACCTCCCTCTTGCAACTTATGCGAGAACAGCTTCATCTTCACGTGCAATCTGCTCGTGAGATCCTTGGACAAACAGATCTCCTCTAGTTTGACCCATAACTCGGCGGTGGTTTTCTCCTCGCGGCACTTCCTGCAGAATATTATTGGACGGATGGAGTTGAATCAACGATAAAGCCTTACGGTCTTTCCGCTTCTCCACATCGGTCCAGGTATCCTTCGCTTTCTCGCCGAAAGCATCGATCGCTTCATCCAGATCTGAAGATTGGGCGAGAATCGCCCTCATCTTCACTTGCCACAAAGCAAATCTCGTGGTGTAGTCCAACTGCGGTAGATCGAACTTCAGTGACGACATCTCGAAAAACCCTAGATCCAAAGAACACGGGATCTGATACCACTCGTTATAATCGAGATGCACAATAAACGAAGAACGAAAAGTAAAACACTGGTGACACACAAGGGAAAAACCACGGGCGCCAGCCAGCAAAACTTCACTATTTCGGTGGTGTTTACAAACGCCGTGGGTGTACAATGATGCGACCCAAGCCTACCAGCGACGGGCCTCGCTCCGCTCGTCAGAAGTTAGCCTCTTCTTGGAATTTGGATCACAATATAACATGAACAAGTCTGATAGTGGTTGCCTTGACAGCAAGTATGAAGGTGTCTTCGTAGTCAATGTTATATCTTGTCTGAACTCCTTTGCAACGAGACGAGCCTTGTATCGATCAATAGTGCCATCAGCATGTTTCTTTATCCGATAGACCCATTTACAGTTAATGAGATCCTTGGTAACTGAACAAGATGCCAGGTTTTGTTATCCATGAGATCATTATATTCTTTACTCATTGCCTTGCACCAACGATCATCCACAAGAGCCTTAGAAAGTTTGCTAGGTTCACTTGTAGAAGTAAACATGGCACACCATATGGTACCATCACAGTGTATTTTTTTGGATTTCTTATATTTTTCTATAGTCCCGTGCGACGCACATGCGTAGTAGGAGACAATGGAGAAACAGACTCATGTGTGCTTGCACTAGCCACAGGAGATCCAGGTGACAAGGTGGTATCAATGTTGGTTGAATCATCAGAACGCATCGGCGACGCGGAAGCAGACAGGGACAATGATGTTTCATCGTCGTCGGTTTCTTGTGCGGTGAACACAACAGGGGAGCAAGAGCACATGCCATTGTCTTCGTGGCGTAAATGTGGAGAGGATTGAGGCGGGGAGTGCGTCTATGCGCGTCGGTCATTGTCGTGGCCTACATTCACCGAGGCCCAGGAGGGGAGCGCGTCCGAGCACGCGAAGAGGAGGCCACCACGTCGGCCACTGTCTTCTGCAGCAGTGCACGCCCACGCACTCTAGGAGAGTCAGGCAGGCCATGCAAAAGTGGCGGGACAAGTATCAGCCTATGATCCAGTACCACAAAAATATTTTGTCTATTTCTGAATTTTCTGCATTTCTATTTGGTGTATGCTCTGGATCATTTTGATCGGCATTTGCATCTGGTCATTGTTCCTCGCTTGTATATGCATGTTCACTAGTAACAATAGGCACAATGGGTAAACGCATATAGTCATTAACATGGGTACACCTTATTGGTACTATGACATCGGTATCCCTATTATATATTCGTGAAGAATCCCATGAAACTGGAAGCCTGAAAGTATCCGAAGCCCGGGAAGAAATTGTGTCAAATAAGAAAAGATCCTAGGAACTAACATAAAGATAGCTTTGTATTTCTACTTGTAAACTGATCCAAACTGGAGTCTGAGACCTAGCGTCCAATATAAAGGCTAGGAGGAGCCAACGGGAGGGTGGAGACGAAGCATTGTTGTAACCCTGGAATTGTTCTAGTTTATGGCGATGTTGGCTCATAATAAAGTATATTGTCAGGCTGGACTACTTGTTCGGCTAAACGACCAAACCACCAGTTGATAGCTCCCAAGTGCAGGAGATAAATTATAGTATTTTTTAATTAGAAAGGTTGTCAAACCCATGAGGAGTTGAAGGTATTGGTTAGCGGATTTGACAAGTAAACAATAATAAGAATGCAGTAGTTTTGATGTTTTGGGTTTATAGTTTTGCAATAAATAAAGTGCGGAAAGTATAAAAAAAGCAATGTGTAAATTCTCTCAATAAGAGAAAGCCCAATCCTCTATGCATCAAGAGGACAAGCTCAAGTGTATGTGTGCTTATATGTGAAAAGTGTTCCCGAGGGCGGAATGGATTTACTAGCATTTAGAGTTCTACACAACATGGTAAATATTTTTTCAAGTTTCATTCCCTTAGAGCATCTTTAGCAGAGCCCATAAATAGGCCAAAACTGTAAAATAACCGTGAGTTTACGGGTTTAGTTTGGAAATCGGTGCATATCAGTGTAAACGGGACGAAACCGATTTTTTTTTATAGGCCGAGCCCGAAAACCAAACTCTGGCCCCTATTTGTAGGGTTTGGAAGGTCAAACTGAAGGCTAAACTATATTCCTAGTGTTGTTTTGGCGGGATGAAACTTCAGCTCCAAACAGTGCAGTACCGTCAGAGGACTCCCGGAATAGGACCAAAATTCGGCAAAATCCGCTTGGAGGACAACCAAATTTCTGCTGGGCCCTGCGTTGCGAGCTCGGGGAAGGAAGAGCGGGCAGCCGACCAGCCACAAGTTCGCCGGGCGCGGGCGGGGCAGGGCGGCCCTGGAAGCGTCCATGATGAGTCGGGGTGGGGTCGAGCTCGCCGGGGGGGTGTTGGGCCGGACCGAGCGGGGCCAGGGCGGGGTGTGGCACCGTGATGGCGTGTAACTCACACGTTCGTTGGGAACCCCAAGAGGAAGGTATGATGCGCACAGCAGCAAGTTTTCCCTCAGAAAGAAACCAAGGTTTATCGAACCAGGAGGAGCCAAGAAGCACGTTGAAGGTTGATGGCGGCGGGATGTAGTGCGGCGCAACACCAGAGATTTCGGCGCCAACGTGGAACCTGCACAACACAACCAAAGTACTTTTCCCCAACGAAACAATGAGGTTGCCAATCTCACCGGCTTGCTGTAACAAAGGATTAACCGTATTGTGTGGAACATGATTGTTTGCAGAAAACAGTAAAACAAGTATTGCAGTAGATTGTATGCGATGTAAAGAATAGGACCGGGGTCCACAGTTCACTAGAGGTGTCTCTCCCATAAGATAGAAGCATGTTGGGTGAACAAATTACAGTCGGGCAATTGACAAATAGAGAGGGCATAACAATGCACATACATGATATGATAAATATAGTGAGATTTAATTGGGCATTACGACAAAGTACATAGACCGCTATCCAGCATGCATCTATGCCTAAAAAGTCCACATTCAGGTTATCATCCGAACCCCTTCCAGTATTAAGTTGCAAAACAACAGACAATTGCATTAAGTATGGTGCGTAATGTAATCAATAACTACATCCTTAGACATAGCATCAATGTTTTATCCCTAGTGGCAACGAGCACATCCACAACCTTAGAACTTTACTCGTCATCGTCCTGCATTTAATGGAGGCATGAACCCACTATCGACCATAAATACTCCCTCTTGGAGTTAAGAGCAAAAACTTGGCCAGAGCCTCTACTAATAACGGAGAGCATGCAAGATCATAAACAACACATAGGTAATAACTTGATAATTAACATAACATAGTATTCTCTATCCATCGGATCCCGACAAACACAACATATAGTATTACAGATAGATGATCTTGATCATGTTAGGCATCTCACAAGATCCGACAATGAAGCACAATGAGGAGAAGACAACCATCTAGCTACTGCTATGGACCCATAGTCCAGGGGTGAACTACTCACTCATCACTCCGGAGGCGATCATGGCGCTGAAGAGTCCTCCGGGAGATGAATCCCCTCTCCGGCAGGGTGCCGGAGGCGATCTCCAGAATCCCCCGAGATGGGATTGGCGGCGGCGGCGTCTCAGTAAGGTTTTCCGTATCGTGGCTCTCGGTACAGAGGGTTTCGCGACGAAGACTTTAAGTAGGCGGAAGGGCAACGCGGGGGGCCACACGAGGGCCCCACACACTAGGCCGGCGCGGCCAAGGGCCAGGCCGCGCCGCCCTATGGTGTCGGTGCCTCGTGGCCCCACTTCCTTTCCCCCTCGGTCTTCTGGAAGCTTCGTGCAAAAATAGGACCCTGGGCGTTGATTTCGTCCAATTCCGAGAATATTTCTTTACTAGGATTTCTGAAACCAAAAACAGCGAGAAAACAGCAAGCTGGCTCTTCGGCATCTTGTTAATAGGTTAGTGCCGGAAAATGCATAAATACGACATATAATGTGTATAAAACATGTAGATATCATCAATAATGTAGCATGGAACATAAGAAATTATCGATACGTCGGAGACGTATCACACCGCGGCGCGGGGCCTGGGCGGGGCGTGGTGGGGCGGGGCGCGTGGGTCCGCGGTGGCGCAGGGCCTGGGCGGGGCGGTTCCGCGTGGGGCGACGATTGCAAGCAGCATCAAGCTCCATAGGAAGAAGAAGATGTGAAGGAAAAAAGAAAAAAAATAACTCACAAGTGGGTCTAGTGGTATATTTAGGAATATATTTTTTTTTACATTTTTAGTTTACGAGTGTATGTGTGCGCTTATATGTGAAAAGTGTTCCCGAGGGCAGTATGGAATTACTAGAATTTAGAGTTCTACATAACATGATAAATATTTTGTCAAGTATATGAGAAAATGCACCTCTTATGTTGGGTCCTAGAGTCATTCTCATGTGCAAGCATAGGAATCATTAAGACATAAATGTCCCACCATAGCAATTAGATCATTGGTCCCCGACATAAACCCCTCTAATGCAACTCAAATATTGGAAACAATTTTTGTCATTGTGTCCCTTTCAACACTCATTTATTACATTAAAGTGTAGCCATATGATCCCATGTAGGTGAAGTAATACGTAGTCGACGTTCACATAAGACCATCATATAATAACATATAAAGATAAAAACTTGACCAAATACTCATTGCACATCATATAGAATCATAGCCAGATCATTATATGCCCTCAGAAACATGGGGAACCACTCACAAGTGTCAAACATGATATGGACCAGAGGCATTTACAACACAATCTAAGTAAATAATATCTCCACCAGGTACAGACAAAGTACCATCACAAACATGCAGCTATCCCTTAAAACAATATACAGGGTTCAATCAGTCACAAACTATGAGGGGGATGAAGTCGATCTCGTAGATGGTGATGGTGATGATCATGGTACTGATGGAGATGTTGATGAAGATGCCTGTCAAGGAGGAGTGGTGATGATGATGGAGTTGATTTCCCCTTTGCCGAAGGCAACGGTGCGACAGGATATGCCCTCTGACAGAGTAGGAGAGGACATTCGCACATTTCGCCTCCTCAATAAATCACAGGAAAATATGGCTTAGGTTTTTGGGTGAAATGGAGGCGTCTATATATAGGGGGACCAAGGAGACGCTCGAGGGCGAAACAAGCATAGGTGGCGCACCCTGGCAGGGGCGTGCGCCACCTGGTCTCTTTTGTCCCTCGTGGTCTCCCTCGCGTGCTTCTTTGGCCCAAGTCCTTCTCCATGTGAAAAATGATCAGGTATTTTTTCCTTTGATTTTTAGGTCTCCATAAGGTCCTTGAAATAGAAAAATACGAAAAATGAGGTTTTCTGCCTCCCATAAATTAAATACCAATGAAAGGGATCGACTTTGTAGGAAAGTCCTGAAAATCAACTAAAAATGCATAAATAAGTACGTATGATGGAAAGTATCAATGACAACTAATCATATATGTCACAACATTGATGATGTCGCATGCATGTATCAACTCCCCCAAGCTTAAATCTTTGCCCGTCCTTGAGAAAATAAGCGGATAGATCATATCATGTATCAATGAGGTTATGGTTGGTGATCAAAAAATACGAGCATTGCATCATCCTCATCAACTTATGTATATTCAATTGTGTTGTAAAATCTTTGAACTAACAACCCTACAAATGCGGACTTCATATGATAGAAATTCTAGCAACTAAACCTTACCATTTTAACAAAACTAACCATTGCATATTGGACAATTGAACATGTTTCATATATCTTTTCTATATGCAAGGCTTTTTACCTGCTTCCTTTTAATTTTACTTTGCCTTTGTAATGAAGAAAAACGTTCATAGAGAAACTAGTTGCAAGAACAAAATTTGCTAAACAGCAACATAAACATGAAGTTCGACTTTGTCAAACACTTTGACATATTTTCAATGGGACCAGTTAATAGCCTTGCCCCTAGTAACTAGTATAAACCTTATTGATGGATCTTTGAATCATGCCATATGCTTTAAATCCACCTTTTCCTTTCACTTTCAATGGCTAACTGAATCCTCGGGTGCCAACCTTTTCAATCACATTCTTGTTTTAGGCATATGTCTTGAAATATCCATGTCCATCAGTTTACTTGTTGATTACTAAGTAGTACAATAGTATATCATGTCCCCTTGTCATTGTCGTGGTATCGTCACGGCATATGCCATAGGGTGGCTAATCGAAGGGGCTCCTGAGAGATCTCACGGCGGTATCCGGAAGCGGGTATGGGCACGAGCGACACGGCGACGTACCCAGGTTCGAGGCCCTCCGATGGAGGTAACACCTCTACTCCTGCTATGAGTGTATATGGTAATCACACAGTACAATGGTGCTCCTAGAGCTGTGTCCGGCTGCTCGGGGAGGCTAAGGTAGACGAAGGTCTCTCTCCTCGAGTAGCGCTAAGTCTAGAAATGAAGTAAGAATGATTGATCGTCCCCCGCACGAGGGGGGTAGCCCAGCTTATATAGGCGCTGGCACTTTACATGTAAGTCCCTATGGTCTACCGGCCGGCTTGGCCGGCTTCGGCTTCCGCTCCTTCCCGAGGCGTTGACGTCATGGAGCCGTTGAGGCGTAGTGGCCTGTCCCGTCCGCCAGAGGAGGTCAGCGGTATGGCGAGGAGGAGTCTCTGTCGCCATCATGCCACGTAGCCGGTACGGACTGTCGTGGCGATGATGGCCTGTCGGCGCGTGGCACGCTGCTCTAC
>NC_061511.1:9976670-10140005 GCF_022539505.1 Lolium rigidum | reverse complement strand
GCCCGGTGGGACAACGTTCGACATCTACCACATCGCCATCTACATCCGAGATGGCGGAAGACACTCCGGTCACGTACGAGGATCCGCTCGATGAGCTCAAGAAGAAACATGACGAGATCAAGGCAACCCTCGAAGCCGAACTCATCGGCTCCTTCCACCGAACCCGCTCCCATGGCGTCGGGTGGAAGGGTTTCACACTGAAGCGCGCTCGATGGAGTGGACCTGTCCGCCCGTCGAAGAACGCACCAGGTCGGCTGCGGCGGGAGATCAACTACATGGTGGCTCATTCGCTGCACCGCCACTACGAGAGCTCGGTGAACACCTTGGAGCGTGTCGCTCTGCGCGTCGTCAAGGAAATCATGAGCCACCGGTATTCTCCGTCGGGACCAGCTCGGGGACTTTCAAGGGAGAGATGCCACTCCGGCCTCGGCCGTTCGCATGGGCAGCACGGAACTGCCGAACTCATCGGCATACGTCGTCTACAAGATTGGTGGTGATCCTAGTGACTACCAATTCCTACCTGAGGCACCCAAGGAGATCCCGCACGGATACGCGTGCGCATACGTACCGGACGCAACGCACGGGCACTCTCGAACCAGGCTGCAATATCGGGGGCCTCTGGAACGGCGGAGGAACGTCGGGAGCTGATCACGAGAAGCAATCGTGGCTAGCTAAGTACGCCACTCCGACAAACCTCCAAAGCCCAGCTCCTGCAGGTTGGCTTAGAACCGGAAAAGCAAGCATGGCTGGTTAAATATGCCACCCGGCGAATCTTCGGGGTTCGACACCTTCAGCCATCACAGCGGATCAGATTTGTGCAGTTATGAAAGATCAGTTCGGTATGATGCCGAAAAGGAAGGCGTTCGGCTACACCAAGCCGTACCCCAACAACTACGAACTGATCCCGCTGCCACCCAAATATCGGCTCCCGGACTTCACGAAGTTTAGTGGATCAGATGGGTCCAGCTCCATCGAGCATGTGAGCCGATATTTGGCACAGCTGGGCACGATCTCAGCGTCAGACGAGTTGCGCGTGAGGTTCTTCGCACGGTCCCTCACAGGATCGGCTTTCGGGTGGTACACATCGCTACCACCGAACTCCATCCAGACTTGGAAGCAGTTGGAAGAGCAGTTCCATGAGCAGTATCACTCAGAGGCTTCCGATGTTGGTATTGCCGATCTAGCGCAAGTACGACAGAAGCGCGGGGAGACAGTGGCAGAATACGTCCAGCGCTTCAGGACCATTAGGAACCGATGCTTTTCGGCTCATATAAGTGAGAAAGAAGCAGTCGAGTTGGCGGTGGTGGGTCTTTCATCATCGATTAAAGACGTAGCCTCCCAAGCAGACTACCCTTCATTGGCGCACATGGTGCAGAAGCTGTCAGCATATGAGCAGCGCCACCCAGATGTTTACCAGGACAAATTCAAGCGGGTGGTGACTTTGGTTGAGGCAGACGAAGATGAAGGTGCCATGGGAGATCAGGAGGTAGCAGTGGCTGAATGGACTCGAGCGACAGGCCCCGTGACCTGCAAATGGGTGAGGCCACAAGGCCCTCCAAAAGGGTTCGACTTCGACGTGACCAAGGCGAGCGGATTTTTGATCTCTTACTCACGGAGAAGCATATAAAGGTACCCGAAGGCCACAAGATCCCCACGGCGCAGGAGCTGAACGGAAAGCCGTACTGCAAATGGCATAACACGTTCTCCCACACCACCAACGACTGCAGGGTGTGGCGGCAGCAGATCCAAATGGCGATAGAAAACGGACGGTTGATTTTCAACCGAGTACGCCATGAAGGTCGACACACACCCCTTCCCGCCGTAAACATGGTGGAGTATACTTACCACGGAGGATGCCAGCCGGATTTCTCGTGCAAAATCAATATGGTAGATCTTGGACACCACGGCGGCAAGGATGGAGATGAGGGCAGGCTGCTCTCATAGCAAAGATACTGAGAGGAAGCCGCTCCACGCGATCGGCTCCGCCAAGATGGCAAGCGCTACGTCACAGAGGGAGAAGTGAAGAACATAAGATATCAGCGACCTCTCTCTGATCACCTCCTCAACAAGTATGTGAGTCAGTACGACCAGCGCCGACGGTCCAGCGATGATGATGAAAGAGATCGTCTGGCTAGAGAAGCTAGAAGACATCGTCGGCATAATCGCGATGAGGAGGAGCACGAGCGTTGTGCCAAGGGAAAGGCAAGGGAGCGAGACGACGAGGACGAGCGCTGGGATTGTCCCTTCTTCGAGCAACTGCTGGGATTCGGGAATGAGCCGATTGCCAACAATCGGCAATTGCCCGAGAATGCAGCCGGAAGAAGAAGGAGGCAGCCAACGTGTCCGTGTTCGAGCGCTTAGGACCTCTCCCGCCACGGAGCAAACGAGGCTGAGTCCCCTCGGTTGAGAGATCTCGAAGATTCAGAAGACGAGGGAGAAGAAGAAGACAGGTATCACCGGCCAAGGTGGTGCCCGATGGACTCAGCCGTTCCCGAAACGCAGGGTTCAACGATTGCGCGGCCTGGAAGAAGCCGAGAGGCTATACTTGCATACATTGAGGAAAGCAAGGCCTGATTTGGCTGCGAAGGTTCAGCGAACCCTGGATGAAGAGGGTCGTCCACGGAAAATGGAGTGGCGCCCCAAGCAAAGGAAAGCCAATGATGAAACATCGGCTGGCACAAACATGGTGCTCGTCCTTCCGACAAAGCTTAGCGCTCCACGATTACACGATGCACTCAAGGTGGGCGACAGCAAGTGCACCAACATGATAAAGTCAGAGATTGGGCTGGTTTTATCTACCGGCCTGAACGAGTAGCAAGAGCACGACAATGAGCAAACGTGGCGAGGCTGATCCTTGTGATCGGCCCCAAAAATGTATGAAGGGACATTGCAAAACCTTCACCGAGCAAGCAAACGTGGAGGCCGATTCCAGCAATCGGCCAAAATTATCCTCACCAACCATTCTGCCTGGGTTCAACATGTTATCCAACAGAGCCGATACCATCAATTCTCTTGACAGAATCGGCTCCGGGGGGCACCCAGGTAGATAGTATTGGAGTATGGGGGCCGATGCACAAGTCGGCCGTAAAAAAATTCTGAAAATTCGAAAATTTTCGAGCACAGCCGATGCATCAGACATCGACTTAAGGATAATTGTTACGATCAGAGGGTCAATGGAGCACGAAGGGGGATTTTAATGGAAGAACTCCTCAATGGAGTAGTCTAAGGGCTCGGATCCTCTCTTCAAGAACAATGCCAAGAGCAGCCTGGACGTGCAGATCAGGTCAAGGATGGATTGCATGAGATCCACCAAAGGAAAGGAGCTGATCTAGCCGGCAAGGTACAGGAAGAACTGAAGAAGCTCGGGGGGCAGCTCACCTTGGAGGCTCTCGGCTCTGAGAAGCCAATTTATGTTCAAATCGGCTGGCTCTGCATAAAAAGCTCCCTCAGACATAATCAAGCCCGGGTCCATACAGCTAATTTGCGTATCCTCGTCTCTGTTTTGCCTTGGCTGAGACTCGGGGGGCAACAGGCCTGGTAGATGCTCTATTGAGGAACCGATTGGGGTACCATCGGCTGATCTTCGTTGCAACCTTCTTCACAAAATAATAAGCGCTCGCTAAGAGGGATCGCGGAAACCGGTGGAAGAAATTTAAGGGTTCTCTTGGAAATCCCACGGTATCTACCGGAAGAGAATCATCAGTTGAAGAATGGAAGGGTAAATGTCGAGGGACCGATGCGTTGCTATCGGCTCGTTGCGCATTGGCAAAGGGGACGAATCGGCAAGATCAGTATGAGAGGAAATCGGCTAAGATAAGCTAAAAGGAATCGGCAAAATCAGATTGGGGAAAGTTCTTCATTGATAGATTTCTTACATAAGGAGCTGATTGCTCCCAAAAGGAAGCACTAGGGGATACATGGCCCCACCTACTGCTACTGGTCCTATGCTAGATGTCCTATCTATGGGCCGTCGCTGCCCTCGCCATCGCCGTCGTCACCGCTGTCGGCGCTACTCCCGGCAGGCTCGTCGTCGCTCCAATGGCCGCCGACCGGGCCCTCGTTGTCCTCGTCTTCTTCGTCAACGTCGCCATCGTCACTGTCGAAGTTGCTGAGGTTTCCCGGCCAAGGGCAGAACCGCTTGGCCGGGGGCTCGTCGGAGGAGGTGTCGTCCTCCTCCTCCTCCTCTTCTTCCTCCTCCTCCTCCTCGGGAGGGGAAGTCACAGGAGAAGCGATCGTCGTCGCTCTCCTCCTCCGTTGTCCCATCGGCGAGGAAGCGGAGGTCGCTTTCCCCGTCGGTCAAGGACTTGTCGTCCTCTGACCAAAGGGAGAAGTCATGGCTAGACTCCTCCCCGGCCGCAATGGCGCGGCGGGTGTTGGCTGCGTGGACCTCCGCCGGGTTCGGCTCCGGCGTCGGCTCGCGAGACGAAGAGGACTGGGCGGAAAGATCCGATGAAGCAAGAGGAGGAAGAGGACATGGTGGCGCGAGGAGGGCTTTTGGAGTGCTAATGCGAAGAAGATGCGGGGATAAAGCGTAGCGGAGCGGTTAAATAAAAGGGGATATAGTGGAAGTTCAATGCCACAGCAGTTTCCGAGGAAGTGGTGCCTAAAAAAAAACTGCCACGTCACGCGGAGAAGTTGAGAAGGCAGGGCATCATGATGACGGATACTGCAATGGTTCTGCCACGACATGACCCGACGAAAGAAGAGCATAATGATTTTGGAAATGTCATTTCCAAAACCAGGGGGGCATGTGTTATCACCAGAATTTGACCGAGTCAGAGGTGGGCCGCTATCAAGATGGACTTGAAGAAATATATATAGAAGGAATACGTGAATCGGCCTTTTATACCAAGTTGGGCTTGTTTTCCCATGTCTCTGTAACATATTAGATCGCATCTTAGTTTAGAAGTTAGAATCTTACTCGTGCACGGTTTGGTGCACGCCCACATTAGAAAGTCCCCTGGACTATAAATATGTATCTAGGGCTTATGGAATAAACAACAACCAACGTTCAACCACAAACAAATCTCGGCGCATCGCCAACTCCTTCGTCTCGAGGGTTTCTACCGGTAAGCACCATGCTGCCTAGATCGCATCTTGCGATCTAGGCAGCCTAAGCTCTGCCCACGTTGTTCATGCGTTGCTCGTACTGAAGCCTTTTTGATGGCGAGCAACGTAGCTATCTTAGACATGTTAGGGTTAGCATTGTCCTTCATATTACATGCTTTCGTAGTGCAACCCTTGCATGTCTAGCCGCCCTTACACCTATCTTAGGTGTAGGGACGGCACCCCGCTTGATCATAGTTTAGTAGATCTGATCCGTTACGGTTGCTCCTTGTTTCATCAAGGATTAGTTTAACATCCGCAATAGTTAGGCCTTACAAAGGGTTGGAGGATCCAGCGGCGTGTAGGGTGGCGTTTGCTAGCCCTAGAAAGGATGTTCCGGGGATCAACCTCATGTTGGTTTTTAGGCCACTGTCTAGGATCGGACTTACGGTCACCGTGCGCGAGCGCGAGGCCCAATCGTGAGTAGGATGATCCGATTATGCGGTGAAAACCCTAAATCGTCGTAGATCTAATCAGCTTTATCTTGATCAAGCAGGACCACCATATATTCGGACACCTCGTCCGGATCATGGGTGGATCGGCTCCTTGAGCCGATTCACGAGATAACACGAGAGCCGATCGAGGCTCGTATTTAATGTTTACGTGTGTGCCCTGCAGGAAACTAAGCGAGGCATCATCCACACCTTCCCGACCAGGTATAGGTCAGGTGGCACGCCCTTGCAGTTGGCATCGGCGCGTGCGACCAGGAGGCTTTGCGGGCCGTCGCTCTGAGGGACTGGGGCCAGCCGCAGCCCTTGTTGTTCCCGGCTCTACCGTGTTGACCATCTCTGCCCGCCAGGGGGTTTCTGACGTCAACACTGAAGGCGCGCTCCTTAATTGCCCTGATCGATAGGATGATAACTTTGGCCACTGAGCGTCTACTCAAATTTTGGCCACTGAGCGTCTACTAAACTATGATTCCAGCTGTGCACCAACCGTAACTATCTGCCCGCCAGGGGGTTCCTAAGCGCTCGAACACGGACACGTTGGCTGCCTCCTTCTTCTTCCGGTTGCATTCTGGGCAATTGCCGATTGTTGGCAATCGGCTCATTCCTGAATCCCAGCAGAAGCTCACATGCCCCCCTGGTTTTGGAAATGACATTTCCAAAATCATTATGCTATTCTTTCGTCGGGTCATGTCGTGGCAGAACCATTGCAGTATCCGTCATCATGATGCCCTGCCTTCTCAACTTCTCCGCGTGACGTGGCAGTTTTTTTTAGGCACCACTTCCTCGGAAACTGCTGTGGCATTGAACTTCCACTATATCCCCTTTTATTTAACCGCTCCGCACAGTTTATCCCTGCATCTTCTTCGCATTAGCACTCCAAATGCCCTCCTGCGCCACCATGTCCTCTTCCTCCTCTGCTTCATCGGATCTTTCCGCCCAGTCCTCTTCGTCTCGCGAGCCGACGCCGGAGCCGAACCCGGCGGAGGTCCACGCAGCCAACACCCGCCGCGCCATTGCGGCCGGGGAGGAGTCTAGCCATGACTTCTCCCTTTGGTCAGAGGACGACAAGTCCTTGACCGACGGGGAAAGCGAGCTCCGCTTCCTCGCCGATGGGACAACGGAGGAGGAGAGCGACGATGATCGCTTCTCCTGTGACTTCCCCTCTCCCGAGGAGGAGGAGGAGGAAGAAGAGGAGGAGGAGGAGGAGGACGACACCTCCTTCGACGAGCCCCCGGCCAAGCGGTTCTGCCCTTGGCCGGGAAACCTCAGCGACTTCGACAGTGACGATGGCGACGCTGACGAAGAAGACGAGGACAACGAGGGCCCGGTCGGCGGCCATTGGAGCGACGACGAGCCTGCCGGGAGTAGCGCCGACAGCGGTGACGACGGCGACGGCGAGGGCAGCGACGGCCCATAGATAGGACATCTAGCATAGGACCAGTAGCAGTAGGTGGGGCCATGTATCCCCTAGTGCTTCCTTTTGGGAGCAATCAGCTCCTTATGTAAGAAATCTATCAATGAAGAACTTTCCCCAATCTGATTTTGCCGATTCCTTTTAGCTTATCTTAGCCGATTTCCTCTCATACTGATCTTGCCGATTCGTCCCCTTTGCCAATGCGCAACGAGCCGATAGCAACGCATCGGTCCCTCGACATTTACCCTTCCATTCTTCAACTGATGATTCTCTTTCCGGTAGATACTGTGGGATTTCCAAGAGAACCCTTAAATTTCTTCCACCGGTTTCCGCGATCCCTCTTAGCGAGAGCTTATTATTTTGTGAAGAAGGTTGCAACGAAGATCAGCCGATGGTACCCCAATCGGTTCCTCAATAGAGCATCTACCAGGCCTGTTGCCCCCCGAGTCTCAGCCAAGGCAAAACAGAGACGAGGATACGCAAATTAGCTGTATGGACCCGGGCTTGATTATGTCTGAGGGAGCTTTTTATGCAGAGCCAGCCAATTTGAACATAAATCGGCTTCTCAGAGCCGAGAGCCTCCAAGGTGAGCTGCCCCCCGAGCTTCTTCAGTTCTTCCTGTACCTTGCCGGCTAGATCAGCTCCTTTCCTTTGGTGGATCTAATGCAATCCATCCTTGACCTGATCTGCACGTCCAGGCTGCTCTTGGCATTGTTCTTGAAGAGAGGATCCGAGCCCTTAGACTACTCCATTGAGGAGTTCTTCCATTAAAATCCCCCTTCGTGCTCCATTGACCCTCTGATCGTAACAATTATCCTTAAGTCGATGTCTGCTGCATCGGCTGTGCTCGAAAATTTTCGAATTTTCAGAATTTTTTCGGCCGACTTGTGCATCGGCCCCCATACTCCAATACTATCTACACGGGTGCCCCCGGAGCCGATTCTGTCAAGAGAATTGATGGTATCGGCTCACGTTGGATAACATGTTGAACCCGAGCGAGAATGGTTGGTGAGGATAATTTTGGCCGATTGCTGGAATCGGCCTCCATGTTTGCTTGCTCGGTGAAGGTTTTGCAATGTCCCTTCATACATTTTTGGGGCCGATCACAAGGATCAGCCTCGCCACGTTTGCTCATTGCCGTGCTCTTGCTACTCGTTCAGGCCGGTAGATAAAACCTGCCCAATCTCTGACTTTATCATGTTGGTGCACTTGCTGTCGCCCACCTTGAGTGCATCGTGTAATCGTGGAGCGCTAAGCTTTGTCGGAAGGACGAGCACCATGTTTGTGCCAGCCGATGTTTCATCATCGGCTTTCCTTTGCTTGGGGCGCCACTCCATTTTCCGTGGACGACCCTCTTCATCCAGGGTTCGCTGAACCTTCGCAGCCAAATCAGGCCTTGCTTTCCTCAATGTATGCAAGTATAGCCTCTCGGCTTCTTCCAGGCCGCGCAATCGTTGAACCCTGCGTTTCTGGGGCAGCTGAGTCCATCGGGGCACCACCTTGGCCGGTGATACTGTCTTCTTCTTCTCCCTCGTCTTCGAATCTTCGAGATCTCTCAACCGAGGGGACTCAGCTCGTTTGCTCTGTGGCGGGAGAGGTCCTAAGCGCTCGAACACGGACACGTTGGCTGCCTCCTTCTTCTTCGGTTGCATTACGGGCAATTGCCGATTGTTGGCAATCGGCTCATTCCTGAATCCCAGCAGTGCCTGAAGAAGGGACAATCCCAGTGCCTGTCCTCGTCGTCTCGCTCCCTTGCCTTTCCCTTGGCACAACGCTCGTGCTCCTCCTCATCGCGATTATGCCGACGATGTGTTCTAGCTTCTCTAGCCAGACGATCTCTTTCATCATCATCGCTGGACCGTCGGCGCTGGTCGTACTGACTCACATACTTGTTGAGGAGGTGATCAGAGAGAGGTCGCTGATATCTTATGTTCTTCACTTCTCCCTCTGTGACGTAGCGCTTGCCATCTTGGCGGAGCCGATCGCGTGGAGCGGCTTCCTCTGTATCTTTGCTATGAGAGCAGCTGCCCTCATCTCCATCCTTGCCAGCGTGGTGTCCAAGATCTACCATATTGATTTTGCACGAGAAATCCGGCTGGCATCCTCCGTGGTAAGTATACTCCACCATGTTTACGGCGGGGAAGGGGTGTGTGTCGACCTTCATGGCGTACTGGTTGAAAATCAACCGTCCGTTTTCTATCGCCATTTGGATCTGCTGCCGCCACACCCTGCAGTCGTTGGTGGTGTGGGAGAACGTGTTATGCCATTTGCGGTACGGCTTTCCGTTCAGCTCCTGCGCCGTGGGGATCTTGTGGCCTTCGGGTACCTTTATGTGCTTCTCCGTGAGTAAGAGATCAAAAATCTGCTCAGTCTTGGTCACGTCGAAGTCGAACCCTTTTGGAGGGCCTTGTGGCCTCACCCATTTGCGAGGTCACGGGGCATGTCGCTCGAGTCCATTCAGCCACTTTGCTACCTCCCGATCTCCCATGGCACCTTCATCTTCGTACGCCTCAACCAAAGTCACCACCCGCTTGAATTTGTCCTGGTAAACATCCGGGTGGCGCTGCTCATATCGCGGCCGGCTTCGCACCATGTGCGCCAATGAAGGGTAGTGCTGCTTGGGAGGCTACGTCTTTAATCGATGATGAAAGACCCACCACCGCCAACTCGACTGCTTCTTTTTCACTTATATGAGCCGAAAAGCATCGGTTCCTAATGGTCTCGAAGCGCTGGACGTATTCTGCCACTGTCTCCCCGCGCTACGTCGTACTTGCGCTAGATCGGCAATACCAACATCGGAAGCCTGCGAGTGATACTTGCTCATGGAGCTGCTCTTCCAAGCTGCTTCCAAGTCTGGATGGAGTTCGGTGGTAGCGATGTGTACCACCCGAAAGCCGATCTGTGAGGGGCTGTGCGAAGAACCTCACGCGCAACTCGTCGACGCTGAGATCGTGCCCGAGCTGTGCCAAATATCGGCTCACATGCTCGATGGAGCTGGACCCATCTGATCCACTAAACTTCGTGAAGTCCGGGAGCCGATATTTGGGTGGCAGCGGGATCAGTTCGTAGTTGTTGGGGTACGGCTTGGTGTGGCCGAACGCCTTCCTTTCGGCATCATACCGGACTGATCTTTCAGAATTGCACAAATCTGATCCGCTGTGATGGCTGAAGGTGTCGAACCACGAAGATTCGCCGGGGTGGCATATTTAACCAGCCATGCTTGCTTTTCCGGTTCTAAGCCAACTGCAGGAGCTGGGCTTTGGAGGTTTGTCGGAGTGGCGTACTTAGCTAGCCACGATTGCTTCTCAGGATCAGCTCTCGACGTTCCTCTGCCGTTCCGGAGGCCCCCGATATTGCAGCCTGGTTCGAGAGTGCCCGGGCGTTGCGAGTCCGGTACGTATGCGCACGCGTATCCGTGCGGGATCTCCTTGGGTGCCTCGGGTAGGAATTGGTAGTCACTAGGATCACCACCAATCTTGTAGACGACGTATGCCGATGAGTTCGGCAGTTCCGGTGCTTCCCATGCGAACGGGCTGGGGCTGGAGTGGCATCTCTCCCTTGAAAGTCCCCGGAGCTGGTCCCGACGGAGAATACCGGTGGCTCATGATTTCCTTGACGACGCGCGGAGCGACACGCTCCAAGGTGTTCACCAGGCTCTCGAGTGGCGGTGCGGCGAATGAGCCACCATGTAGTTGATCTCTGCCGCGGCGACACAGTGCGTTCTTCGACGGGGCGGACAGGTCCACTCCATCGACGCGCCTTCAGGTGTGAAACCCTTCCACCCGACGCCATGGGAGCGGGTTCGGTGGAAGGAGCCGATGAGTTCGGCTTCGAGGGTTGCCTTGATCTCGTCATGTTTCTTCTTGAGCTCATCGGGCGAGATCCTCGTACGTGACCGGAGTGTCTTCCGCCATCTCGGATGTAGATGGCGATGTGGTGGATGTCGAAGGTTGTCCCACCGGGCGTGCCAGAATGTGTTGACGTCAGAAACCCCCTGGCGGGCAGAGATGGTCAACACGGTAGAGCCGGGAACAACTAGGGCTGCGGCTGGCCCCAGTCCCTCAGAGCGACGGCCCGCAAAGCCTCCTCGGTCGCACGCGCCGATGCCAACCGCAAGGGCGTGCCACCTGACCTATACCCGGTCGGGGAAGGTGTGGATGATGCCTCGCTTAGTTTCTGCAGGGCACACACGTAAACGTTAAATACGAGCCTCGATCGGCTCTCAGGTTATCCTGTGAATCGGCTCAAAGAGCCGATCCACCCATGATTCAGACGAGGTGTCCGAATATATTGTGGTCCTGCTTGATCAAGGTAAAGCTAATGAGATCTACGACGATTTAGGGTTTTCACCGCATAATCGGATCATCCTACTCACGATTGGGCCTCGCGCTCGCGCACGGTGACCGTAAGGAACGTCAGGAACGTTCCATCTTGATCGCGGCCCTAGTTACCACCTTCGACATCCACAACATCGCCATCTACATCCGAGATGGCGGAAGACACTCCGGTCACGTACGAGGACCTGCCTGATGAGCTCAAGAAGAAGCATGACGAAATCAAGGCGGTCCTCGAAGCCGAACTCATCGGCTCTTTCCACCGAACCCGCTCCCATGGCGTCAGGTGGAAGGGTTTCATACCTGAAGGCGCACTCGATGGAGTGGATCTGTCCGCCCCGTCGAAGAACGCACCAGTGTCGGCAAGTACGAGGATCTGCCCGAGGAGCTCAAAAAGAAACATGACGAGATTAAGGCAACCCTCGAAGCCGAACTCATCGGCTCCTCTGAGAAGACCCAGCCGCACGATATCAAGCTCGGTAGAGACTCACGTCCGCGGCCTGGTGTCAACATGGTGGATCTCAGCCACTCCATATGCCAGCCAGAGTTCTCCTTTGGTGTCAACATGGCAGGGCTTGCAAGCCGCCACGGCAAAGATGAAGCAGAAGGCAGCCACTCCCGTGGCAAGGATGAAGAGGAGGCCGATCCACGCGACCGGCCCCAAGATGATGACGAGCGGTAGGCGACAGGGGAGGGAATGAGAAGCGTGCGGTATCCACGTCCACTCTCCGAGTACCTCCTCAACAAATATGAGCAGCAGTACGACCGACGTCAGCACTACGACGTAGATGATGAAAGGAATTGTCGGTCTGATACAGAGGTCAGGAGGTACCGTCAACATGATAGAAGCAACGACGGGTACAATCGTCGCGCTGAAGGAAGGTCAAGGGGCCAGGATGACATGGATCGGCACTGGGATTGTCCCTTCTTCAGGCACTGCTGGGATTCAGGAATGAGCCGATTGCCAACAATCGGCAATTGCCCAGAATGCAACCGGAAGAAGAAGGAGGCAGCCAACGTGTCCGTGTTCGAGCGTCTAGGGCCTCTCCCGCCTCGGAACAAGCATGCTGAGTCCGCTCGGGTGGAAGATCTCGAGGAACTAGAGGACGATGATGAAGAAGATAGATATCATCGGCCCAGGTGGTGCCCTGATGGGCTCAGCCGTTCCCAAAAGCGAAGGGTTCAGCGTCTTCGTGGGTTGGAAGAAGTTGAAAGATTGTACCTGCACACGCTAAGGAAGGCACGGCCTGATCTGGCCGCCAAAATTCGGCGAACCCTGGACGAAGAAGGTCGGCCACAAAGAAAAGAGTGGCGCCCCAAGCGAGAGAAAGCCGATGATGATACATCGGCTGGCACAAACATGGTCTTCATTCTTCCAACGGAGTTTAGCGCTCCAAGATTATATGAAGCACCTGTGGCGCAATTAGGCTGCGGCCCACGGCCGGTCATCTTTGAGAAGCCAAAGAAAGAAGTTACGAGGCATGCGAAGGCCACTGTACTTGCGAGGCTACATCAATGTGCAACCTGTCAACAAGATGTTGGTGGACACCGGAGCGGCAGTCAACATTATGCCATACTCCATGCTACGTCGGTTGGGACGCTCGAGCTCAGATTTGATCAAGACCAATGTGACACTGAGTGATTTCAACGGCCAAGCATCTGACGCGCAAGGTGTTCTGAATATGGATCTGACCGTAGGAAGGAAAACTGTCCCTACGACGTTCTTTATCGTCGACAGCAAGAGCACCTACGCTGTCCTACTAGGGAGAGATTGGATCCACGCCAACTGTTGCATTCCATCCACGATGCACCAATGCCTAATACAATGGGATGGAGATGAAGTAGAAGTCGTCCACGCAGATGATTCGATCGAGGTTTCAACAGGTGGCATGGACGTTTGGGAGACGTCGGGCCAAGAGCCACTCTCCAGGCATCAATTTGGACGACTGCGAGCGCATCGACGTGACAAAGAACGGGGTTAGGCTGGTTTTATCCACAGGCCTGACTGTGTAACAAAGCAAACGTCGATGAACAAACGTGGCGAGGCTGATCCTTGTGATCGGCCCCAAAAATTCATGAAGGGACATTACAAGCCTTCACCGAGCAAGCAATGTGGAGGCCGATTCCAGCAATCGGCCAAAATTATCCTCATCATGCATTCTGCCTAGGTTCAACATTCGATCCAACAGGGAATCCCTGAAGAGCCGATGCCATCAATTCTCTTGACAGAATCGGCTCGGGGGGCACACAGAAGGATAGAACACGAGGATATGCAGTAGAAGGGTCTCATCCTTTGATGATGGGTATTGGAGTATGGGGGCCGATACATAAATCGGCCGAAAATTCAAAAAAATTTATACCAACCCTGACTAACGGACTGCAGGATTGAGGATCGCAACCCTGACTAACGGCAAGGGCAGCATAAGCGTGCAAGTCGGGGTAGGGATGAGCCTAACGAAGGGAGCATATCTCTTCTAAGACAGGAGAACAGTCGATGACGAAGCCATCGGCTGTCACGTTGCGACTCAGTAACTGCCACTTCCAGGGGTTGTTGCGCCCAGAGTTTGGAGGGCGTCAGAAATGCGAAGACATCCTCGCCGGAAGTTGCTGCAGCCTGCCGAAGATGATGAGCTGATCTGATCAGCAAGGCGCAAGGATTGAACTGAAGAAGCTCGGGGGGCAGCTCGCCCGGAAGGTGCTCTGCTCTTGGGGCCCGATTCTGTCGGGATCGGCTGGCCCTGCTCTATAAGTTGGAAACCAAGGATGGCTGAGTTGGTCGGCTCACTGCTGTCCTCACTCTGACTGAGGCTCGGGGGGCAGTTTGCCCTGAAGGATCCTTTGCTACAGGAAGCCGATTTTGTTGGAATCGGCTGGCTCTGCATCACAACTTGTCTGAAGAATGGGGCTGATATTGCAAAATTATCAGTTTTCAGCATGCCAGTCGATTCAGCGACAAGCCCAGGGCTCTGTCGTAGACACCTGCCTGAAGCCAGATTGCCAGCCTGGTAGATGGGCTGGTTAGATTCATAATCAGGTTTAATGATCCCTTTTGAGGTGTTTCGTGATGCAGAGCCGATGCACGGTCATCGACCTTAGTACAAGTGCGCAAAGTTGCCAGGTTGCCAGATCAGCAGTACTATCAGAGGAATGTTGGCATGCAAGTCAGCCGTGTCCATGGAGCTGTGGGTAACCATCCACCGTATCGACTGCCAACGGAAGAAAGGTGATCGGCTGGTGGCCCTGCAGGATAGCTCTCTTGGACGTGATTGAGCCCGCCCTGAAATATCGATGAATCGGCAGATGCGGCACCACAGTTGGAAGCTGGTGATGGTCCATTAGACTGGTCCATTTTTTATCCTCGCCTTGGCTGAGGCTCGGGGGGCAGCTCGCCCTCGAGGTTTAACCGATTTTGTCGAAATCGGCTCACTCTTCATAACAGCTCGTTTGAAAGACGGTGGATTATTGCAGAAGGAAGCTGCCGGAGCTGAGTGAGCGGAATTTGGAGAGGATAATGCGGCAGAAGAATGTCTGAAATTTAAAGTTAATAAGGAGACTGGACATTATTTCAGGAGTTTTGCCGCTAAGTTTAACATGCCATCCTGTGAGATCTGCATTTACAAGTCCTAGGATTTACGCGATTATGGCTTGGCCTTGTTTGACCGGGAGTTTGGGTCCAGGTGGATCTATCTCGAAATTTATCGTGAGGGACCGACGCGCTGCCGTCGGCTCACTGGGCTTTGACCAAATTGACAATCGGCAGAATCAGCACAAAGGACAATCGGCTAAATTATCCTAAGGGAAATCGGCAAAATCAAATTGGGGAATTTCTTCATTGATAAACCAGATTTCTTACACAAAAGAGCTGATTGCTCTCAAAAGGGAATACTAAGGGGATACATTGCCCCGTCTACTGCTACTGATCCTATGCTAAGGGCCCTATCTACGGGCCGTGGCTGCCCTCGTCATCGCCGTCATCGCCGCTGTCGGCGCTGCTCCCGGCCGGCTCGTCGTCGCTGCTCCAGCGGCCGCCGGCAGGACCTTCGTTGTCCTCGTCTTCCTCGTCGTCGTCGTCGTCGTCACTGTCGAAGTCACTCAGATTCCCCGGCCGAGGGCAATGGCGCTTGGCCGGCGGCTCGTCGGGGGAAGCTGTCGTCGTCGTCGTCCTCCTCTTCCTCCTCCTTCACCTCCTCGGAGGTGGTAAAGTCGTCCCGGGAGAAGCGATCGTCATCGCTCTCCTCCTCCGATTCCCGTCGGCGAGGAAGCGGAGGTCACTCTCCCCATCCGTCGAGGATTTGTCATCCTCCGACCAGAGGGAGAAGTCATGGCTCGACTCCTCCCCGGCCTCAATAGCGCGGCGGATGTTGGCCGCGTGGACCGCTGCCGGGTTCGGCTCCGGCGTCGGCTCGCGAGACGAAGAGGACTAGGTGGAAAGATCCGACGAGGCGGAGGAGGAAGAAGACATTGTGGCAGAGGAGGGTTTTTTTGGAAGTGCTAATGCGAAGAGGATGAAGAGGAGAACTGTTCGATGCGGTTAAATGAAAGGAGATGGGGATTTAGTTTTCGAGCAGTTTTCGAGGACATGGTGCCAAAACTGTCAAATCGTGCGGAGAAGTTGGGAAGGCAAGTCGTCATGATGAAGCATACTTGCGACGGTTACTGCTTTCTGCCACGACATGACCCCTCGGAGGAAAAAGCGAGTGGTTTTGAAATTATCATTACCAAAACCAGGGGGCATGTGTTATCACCAGATTTTTGGCCAAATCAGGAGGTGGGCCGCGATCAAGATGGGCTTGGAAGATTACACGTGGAAGGTCTCTGAAGCGGCCTTGTTCGGAGAATTTGGGCTAGATTGCCCATGTATCTTTAATTATAATAGATTGTATCTAGATTAGAAGTTAGAATCTTACTCGTGCACGGTTTGGTGCACGCCCCACATTAGAAAGTCCCCTGGACTATAAATATGTATCTAGGGTTTATGGAATAAACAACAACCAACGTTCAACCACAAACAAATCTCGGCGCATCGCCAACTCCTTCGTCTCGAGGGTTTCTACCGGTAAGCACCATGCTTGCCTAGATCGCATCTTGCGATCTAGGCAGACTAAGCCTGCCTACGTTGTTCATGCGTTGCTCGTACTGAAGCCTTTTTGATGGCGAGCAACGTAGTTATCTTAGACATGTTAGGGTTAGCATTGTTCTTCATATTACATGCTTTAGTAGTGCAACCCTTGCATGTCTAGCCGCCCTTACACCTATCTTAGGTGTAGGGGCGGCACCCCGCTTGATCATAGTTTAGTAGATCTGATCCGTTACGGTTGCTCCTTGTTTCATCAAGGATTAGTTTAACATCCGCAATAGTTAGGCCTTACAAAGGGTTGGAGGATCCAGCGGCGTGTAGGGTGGCGTTTGCTAGCCCTAGAAAGGATGTTCGGGGATCAACCTCGTGTTGGTTTTTAGGCCACTGTCTAGGATCGGCTTACGGTCACCGTGCGCGAGCGCGAGGCCCAATCGTGAGTAGGATGATCCGATTATGCGGTGAAAACCCTAAATCGTCGTAGATCTAATCAGCTTTACCTTGATCAAGCAGGACCACCATATATTCGGACACCTCGTCCGAATCATGGGTGGATCGGCTCTTTGAGCCGATTCACGGGATAACACGAGAGCCGATCGAGGCTCGTATTTAATGTTTACGTGTGTGCCTGCGAGGAAACTAAGTGAGGCATCATCCACACCTTCCCGACCAGGTATAGGTCAGGTGGCACGCCCTTGCGGTTGGCATCGGCGCGTGCGACCAGGAGGCTTTGCGGGCCGTCGCTCTGAGGGACTGGGGCCAGCCGCAGCCCTAGTTGTTCCCGGCTCTACCGTGTTGCCCGTCTCTGCCCGCCAGGGGGTTTCTGACGTCAACACATGTGTTATCACCATAATTTGACCGAATCAGGAGGTGGGCCGTAAGGGAGATGGGCTTGAAAGATTACACGTGAAGGATCTCTGAAGCGGCCTTGCACGAAGAATTTGGGCTAGATTGCCCGTGTATCTTTTATTACAGTAGATTGTATCTAGATTAAAAGTTAGAGTTTATCTCGTGCATGGTTTGGTGCACGCCCACATTAGAAAGTCCATTTGGACTATAAATATGTATCTAGGGTTTATGGAATAAACAACAACCAACGTTCAACCACAAACAAATCTCGGCGCATCGCCAACTCCTTCGTCTCGAGGGTTTCTACCGGTAAGCACCATGCTGCCTAGATCGCATCTTGCGATCTAGGCAGCACTAGCTCTGCCCACGTTGTTCATGCGTTGCTCGTGCTTGAAGCCTTTTTGATGGCGAGCAACGTAGTTATCTTAGACATGTTAGGGTTAGCATTGTTCTTCATATTACATGCTATCGTAGTGCAACCCTTGCATGTCTAGCCGCCCTTACACCTATCTTAGGTGTAGGGGCGGCACCCCGCTTGATCATAGTTTAGTAGATCTGATCCGTTACGGTTGCTCCTTGTTTCATCAAGGGTTAGTTTAATATCCGCAATACTTAGGCCTTACAAAGGGTTGGAGGATCCAGCGGCGTGTAGGGTGGCGTTTGCTAGCCCTAGAAAGGATGTTCCGGGGATCAACCTCGTGTTGGTTTTTAGGCCCTGTCTAGGATCGGCTTACGGTCACCGTGCGCGAGCGCGAGGCCCAATCGTGAGTAGGATGATCCGATTATGCGGTGAAAACCCTAAATCGTCGTAGATCTAATCAGCTTTATCTTGATCAAGCGGGACCACCATATATTCGGACACCTTGTCCGGATCATGGGTGGATCGGCTCTTTGAGCCGATTCACGAGATAACTCGAGAGCCGATCGAGGCTCGTATTTAACGTTTACGTGTGTGCCTGCGAGGAAACTAAGCGAGGCATCATCCACACCTTCCCGACCGGGTATAGGTCGGGTGGCACGCCCTGCGGTTGGCATCGGCGCGTGCGACCGAGGAGGCTTTGCGGGCCGTCGCTCGCGAGGGACTGGGGCCAGCCGCAGCCCTAGTTGTTCCCGGCTCTACCGTGTTGCCCGTCTCTGCCCGCCAGGGGGTTTCTGACGTCAACACATTCTGGCACGCCCGGTGGGACACCGAGTAAAGGAGAGCCGATGACGAGACATCGGCCGGTACGAACATGATGTTCGTCCTCCCGACGGAGCCTAGTGCTCCAGGATTACACGAGGGATATTACGAAACCTTCATGGAGCGCTTCGATCTAGCGAGTCGGCCAAGATTATTCTCACCACACGGTCTGCTTGGGTTCAACGGTGATCTAACGAACAGCGGCCACGTCGGCTACACGAATCCCAACGGAGCCGGCGTACGAGTACAGTCCCTTGGCATAATACAAAGCCGATATCTGCAGTCACCTGACAGATTCGGCTCGGGGGAGGCATATGATCAGCAGACAGACGCATGGGTAAGAAATGTCAGGAGCCGATGGAAAATCGGCCAGTAAAAAAAAAATTAGCAAGTACAAATGTAGCAAGTACAGAAAGACCCAGTCCAGCGAAACATCATCTGTCTCTGAAGGCCCTACTGAAGAAACACGCCGAGGGCGAGAACGGCGTCAACACGGATGCGATCTGCCTCAGCAATCTCGGCCTGGTCATCCTCGTCCTTACCCGTCACCGGCTGATTGCTCGGGGTACGGATTTCAGCCGAATCGGTCTTCGGATCGGGCTGTGAGGCCCTCTTGCTTCGTCTTGAGAATGGGCAACAAGGGCTTCCTTGTCTTGGATGAGCTGTTTGGTCACCCTTACCCTCTCTTCAAGATTCTCCAGCTCCTTGCGCGGGGTCTCGAGTTCGGCGCGAGTGGCGGAAGTGTCCGTCTTGGCGTCCGGAGCAGCCTTCTTCTCATTGAGCCGTCGACACTTTTCGGCAATATCGGCTCTCAGCGGAAGTTGGGAGTGGCGAAGAGTAATCCTTTGGCGAGCCGATTGCACCCTTGACTTGAAGACCGACAAGGTAACAGCGGGCCAGAGCTTCACTTGCAGGGTCATAGGGAGATGAGGCTGGATTTCCTCGAGGATGCCTTTGGCTTCCTCGGAATTTTCAATCAGAGTCTCAGTCGAGGCAGAAAGCAAGTCTTTGAGACGGCTGGAGTGGACCACGGACCGTACTAGGGTTCGGCTCTCCACTTGCCTTGGAAGAAGTTGGTTCGATGGATTACGGGTCGAACGTAAGCAAGCTCGAGAGATCACAACCACGATAGGGTAAACAAAGTGAGTTTAGCGAGGCAATGGGGGAATTGATGGAGCCAAGGAGGGGAGACATACCTCTCCCAAGGAAGGAGGAACAGCCGACGCGGTAACAATCGGCTTTTCTGTGGACTCGGATGGGTCAGCCACTTGGGCAGCCGCTATCGTCGAGGTAGCTAGATCCAGGGTAGCGGACGGCATCGGTACCTCCTCAACGTCTCCGCTATAAGTTTCTGCGGCCTGCAAGAGGAAGTGATTAACCGATCCGAATGACGACGGGATAGCATGAAGTATGACCAAGAAGATAATTACATTTGAGACCTCCTGGCTTGATGAAGAGGCTCGTGGGTTCTTACGAGCCCTTTTGACGCAGCGGCGCTTCGTGCGTGACCCCGATCTGGTCGGGGCTTGGGGGGCAGGGGTTCGGTGATCGACCTTTTCTTGGAAGCCGGCGCGGTGAAGCCGTCTGGCTCTGGGTGGTAGACCTCTCGGAATTACCCGAGCTCGAGTCCCCCTGGCTGGTTTCTTCGGCCCCGCTGGAGGTTCCTTCAGTGGAGGCCTGTAGGAAAGAATACAAGCGTGTTATAAACGAATTTTTGAAAGCGGACAAGCGTCTACAGGGTCTGAACCAACTTACACGCAAGCTTTCTTGGGCCGGAGCTTTACGCTTCAGGGTTTTCCTGGCAGCCACCTTCCTCACTTTGCCGTCCTCGCTCGAGTCGAGGCTCGGGGGCAAGCTGGCCCCGAAGATGCTTTACTCTTGGGAGCCGATTTCGGTGAAATCGGGCGACTACTACATTATGACTTTCTTCGGGGGTGGCGAGCTCGGCGAGAAGAGAACCACGCGGTGCCGGAGGAACAAATACGAAAGGGGAACCGTCGGCTTGTGTGGGAGCCGGACCATCTTGTTGCTTGCTAGGAGAAAGAGTCGGGTCACGAGACGATCACCATAAGGCGATTACAAGAAATGCTTAAGTGACGGTACACAGTGCAGCGGGGGTATCATACTCGGCGTCAAGCTCTTTCGGCGGCGGTCCTAGGGCCCTCACGAAGACGTGGGTCTTCCACATAGACCACCAAGTTTCAAAACCATCGGTAGTGAAGGAGAAACGGAGGTTATGGGGAATTGGGATGGCCAAGCGTCAAAGAAGGTATAGCACCTTTGGGCGGTGAGGATGTCGGGCGGTTCAGCTCTACTTGTCTGTCGGGTGGTGCAAGAAGAAGTGTGGAGGCCCTGTCCGAGACCAAGCTGTCGAGCTGCTACTACTGGTTGATAACACTCATAACCGGGCTTGATGATCCGGTTCGAGGTACTCATGCCAACAGGGAGGAAGCAAGGACGAATCATGAGGGAGTACAAGTGCTTGTGTGCTGGCGTCATCGGCAAAGTCATCCAATCGGAAAGAGACTGGGTTTTCAAAATTTGCCGATTCAGTATAAGGGTGGAACAGGGGGTTGTCCAAACCTTGGAAGAAAATCTTAAACCACCCTGCTGCTTCCTTGGGGATCAGCCTGCTGCCCGGGAGACCATACAGGGCTTGGCCGTAGCTGGTGCGTCGAATTTTCTTTCCATTTACATCCGGAAAGGTGCAGGTGGTTAGCGATGGGAAGTCTGGGATTTGGTTTTGGAAGTATAGTTGGGCCCACAACTGAATGAACCACCAGGGGCCGCCGGTTTTAAGCTGTCTTGCGAGAGAACGGTTTGACGGACATCGGTTGAAGGGATCGATAAATCTCTCCAAGAAATAGTTTGCCTAGGCCGAGTTGGGTGCCTTTAGCAAGTTCATAGGCCGGGGAGAGGTAATTCTTGGTGGGAGCAAGTGATGGGCCGCGAGAATATGAAGTGCTCCGGCCAGAAATTCGGGAAGGCTGTGTGCTCCCTCTCCGTCACGGGGCCTTTGGTTTTCATATAACGATTGAGATAGGCGCCCCAGCTGGTACACTCTTTTTAGAGGAGAGAGTGAAAGGGACTTTTGGCGGTTTGAATGCGGAAGGGCTGGGGGATGCAATGTCTAGCCCTGTGATCATGGCCACATCCGGCGAGGGTCGGGGTCATAGGGCCATGACCAAACATGAAGCGGTTCGGTGCGTCGGACCGAAGTAGCCGATGGTTTTCGGGATGTTCTCATTCTTCTCAAGAGGAGATAATGATAATGATAGGGCATCGGCTATCCCTATGGTTTCCCAAGTGGCATAGTGGGATTTTGATACTCTATTGTACCATGCCACCCAACCTTCGGGAGGATTAGGCCGGGCTCGCGGGCGGTCGGCCCGGGAAGTCGAGATCTAGGTTACTGGCTCACAAAGGGGATTACGGTTAGCTTCGCACGAAATTAACGGGGCGGGACTCTCGGAAGAACGAGGACCGAGGCACATCGAATTTGCGAGAGAAGGATGTGGCAGAAGAATGTCTGAAACCTAAATTAGTAGCGGAGCGAGACATTAATTCAGGTGTTTGCCATTAATCCCATGTCAAGTCGAACGGCGAGAGGAGGTTGAGGATTACCTTCAGTCCGGAAGCCGTGGTATCGGTATTGGATGATTCCGCCATGAGATGCGTTGAAGGAGTTGGGGGCGGCGCGGTCGAGATCTGTGTAGGTGGTTGTGGATTGGAACTGCTCAGGCGGCGATTTGGGGATCCGACTTTGCCTTTTCGGATGGAGGTCGCGGGTTACCGTTTGGAAGGGCGGCTAGGTCGACGTTACCGGTGTTTTTATGATAGAGACCGATGCGATGCCATCGGTTCTTTTTGAAGATTGTGTGACTTTGACTATCGGCAAAACAATTGATCTGAAACGCTTCTTCATTAACAAAGGAGGGTTTTTAATGAAGAGCCGATTGCTCAAGAAGAGCCGATTGCTCGCATACTACTGATGCTATGTCACTAATCCTCGCTGCCCTCGTCGTCGGCATCGTAGCTGTCACCAGCGCTGCTTCTGGAGAACTCCTCATCACTGCTGCTCCAGTCTTCGACCGGAGCTTCTTCCTCTGCGTCGTCATAGTCAGCTTCACTATCTGCCCAGACACGGAGGCGCTTCGCCGGCGGGTATCCAGTGGAGGAGGAGGAGTCATTCGGCACAGTTTAATAAGGAGAAGCCTAATGGGGGATTTAAAGCCATTGCGGTTTCTAAGGAAATGGTGCTAAAATTATCAAGTTTTGCAAAAAGGCGAGGAGACAAGACATCATGGTAAAGGATACTGCAACGGTTCTGCCATGACATGACCCGACGAAAGAAAGCGTAATGATTTTGGAAATGTCATTTCCAAAACCAGGGGGGCATGTGTTATCACCATAATTTAACCGAATCAGGAGGTGGGCCGTAAGGGAGATGGGCTTGAACGATTACACGTGAAGGATCTCTGAAGCGGCCTTGCACGAAGAATTTGGGCTAGATTGCCCGTGTATCTTTTATTACGATAGATTGTATCTAGATTAAAAGTTAGAGTTTATCTCGTGCACGGTTTGGTGCACGCCCACATTAGAAAATCCGCTGGACTATAAATATGTATCTAGGGTTTATGGAATAAACAACAACCAACGTTCAACCACAAACAAATCTCGGCGCATCGCCAACTCCTTCGTCTCGAGGGTTTCTACCGGTAAGCACCATGCTGCCTAGATCGCATCTTGCGATCTAGGCAGCACAAGTCTGCCCACGTTGTTCATGCGTTGCTCGTATCGAAGCCTTTTTGATGGCGAGCAACGTAGTTATCTTAGACATGTTAGGGTTAGCATTGTTCTTCATATTACATGCTATCGTAGTGCAACCCTTGCATGTCTAGCCGCCCTTACACCTATCTTAGGTGTAGGGGCGGCACCCCGCTTGATCATAGTTTAGTAGATCTGATCTGTTACGGTTGCTCCTTGTTTCATAAAGGGTTAGTTTAATATCCGCAATAGTTAGGCCTTACAAAGGGTTGGAGGATCCAGCGGCGTGTAGGGTGGCGTTTGCTAGCCCTAGAAAGGATGTTCCGGGGATCAACCTCGTGTTGGTTTTTAGGCCCTGTCTAGGATCGGCTTACGGTCACCGTGCGCGAGCGCGAGGCCCAATCGTGAGTAGGATGATCCGATTATGCGGTGAAAACCCTAAATCGTCGTAGATCTAATCAGCTTTATCTTGATCAAGCAGGACCACCATATATTCGGACACCTTGTCCGGATCATGGGTGGATCGGCTCTTTGAGCCGATTCACGAGATAACCCGAGAGCCGATCGAGGCTCGTATTTAACGTTTACGTGTGTGCCCTGCAGGAAACTAAGCGAGGCATCATCCACACCTTCACGACCAGGTATAGGTCAGGTGGCACGCCCTTGCAGTTGGCATCGGCGCGTGCGACCAGGAGGCTTTGCGGGCCGTCGCTCTGAGGGACTGGGGCCAGCCGCAGCCCTAGTTGTTCCCGGCTCTACCGTGTTTCTTTATCACAAGTCTGACATCGTAATATTTGTTCTTATTTATGTTGATGATATCATAGTCACAAGCTCTTCAGATTAAGCTATTTCTGTACTCCTACAAGATTTCAGTCATAATTTTGCACTTAAGGAGTTGGGTGCGCTTCACTTCTTCCTAGGAATTGAGTAAGAGGAAGAATTATGGTTTGGTTCTAATGAACAAAAATATGATTCTAATCTTCTTGCTAAAGTTGGCATGATAAAGTGTACTACCTTTGTCATCTAGTGAAAAATTGTCCTTAACTGAGGGTACTCCTCTTGGTCCAAATGATATTACTCAATATCAAAGTATTGTTGGTGCTCTTCAATATATTGCGCTCGCACGACCTAATATATCCTTTTCTGTCAACAAGGTTCATCATTATCTGCATACTCCTACCACTATTCATTGAACAACAGCCAATAATTTTGTGTTATGTTAAAGGCACACTCAGAATTGGTCTTACTTTCAAATAAGCACCTTCTTGTTTGCTTAGTGCATTTTCACATGTTTATTGGGCGGCATGCCTTGATGATAGAAAATCTACCAGTGGTTTTGCCATATTCTTTGGACCAAGTATTAATTCCTAGATTGCACGCAAACAAGTTACAGTTTCTAGGTCCAATATTGAGGATGAATATAAAGCTTCAGCTAATGCTACTACTGAGGTAATACGGGTTGAAGAGATTCTTGGTTAACTTTAAGTCTATGATTCAAAATCCATGTTTGTGATGTGACAATTTGAGTGTTGCCTATTTATCTACAAATCCCATCTTTCATGTCATGACAAAATTTATTGAGATTGACTTCCATTTAGAACAAGATGCCAATAAGTTGCTAGAATTAAGTTCCTCTCCAGCAATGATCAAGTTGTAGATGGTTTTACGAAGGCTTTGCCAGTTACAAATATTTATAATCTTAGGCGTAATCTCAACCTTTCTGCAGGTTGTGACTAGAGAGGGTTGTTAGAGTTAATACCAACATATATGTGATAGACGGTATACGGTCATGTAAAGATATGGAGTAGTACTTCAATCATTACCAATCTTGATCTCCATTCACGCGAGGGGCTGTTCCTTGCTCCATACTTAACCGAGACCGAGATCAAAGGTTATCGTTTCCACAATAATTCACGGGGATATGCACTAAAATCATTTATCCAGGAGATACTAGTGCAATACAACGATAGAATTGAAACGTTGACGCAGGATGGGATGTACTCACTAAGAAGTTAGGTATCTTTTTACTATTATCCTCTTCTAACCTAGCCGCCGCCTCCTCCTCTCCCGGGCGGCGGCGGAGGATCCGCCCGCCCCACCCCGAGCAGCCGCCCCCAGACCGCCGCACCCCAGCAGCCACTGTTGCTGGCCTCGGCCCCGGCGCTGGCCTTGGCCCCGGCTCCGACCACAGCCCCGGCCCTGGTCCTGGCGGCGGTGGCGGCGCCCCTTCCGTCGAACGACGAGGAGGAGGATAGGATTTCCGCGGCGGCGTTCCATGGGAGGTGATGAAGCGCCGGTGGAAGAAGCTGGGCGACGCGGCTACTTGGCCGGGGCCTGATGCTCTCCGTTGGTAGCCATGGAGGATTCAGTGGAGCGGTGGCGGCCTCCGCCCCCGGTGACGGTTTGACGGTGGTACGCATGATCTGTGCCGCCGCCCTCTTCCTTGGTGATCTAGCAGGAGGGACTGGCGGCGCGGGGGCTGCTGGTTTTGCTTTGTTTTTGGTGGCGGTCCTCGGATTTCTCGCAAGCGAAGAAGAAGATCTACCGGAGGTCAGTTTTCCTTGATCTGGCTGGAGAGATGAGTTCCAGAAAGCTCTGCTGACGAATGGAACAATGCATCTTTTGCCTGGAGTTTGTTGGATCGGGTGGTATTCGGTGCGCACCCATGTTTTATTCCGACCGTTTGGTTCCGGAGGGAGCGGCGCGAAGCTCTATTCTGTGTTGACATCAGATGACTTTTTGGCCATGGTGAAGTCAGAAGAAAGAATATCACGAAGGCCGGATTGGTGGACTGGCTAAAGGAGGTTCGAGTCTCCGTGATGCTGAGGAATTTGCTTGGAGTTCCGGGCTCCGCAGCAGTGGTATGCATGTAGGGGCTGCAGCACATGTGAAGTTCAGAGTCTTATATCTCATGATGAAAACCCAAGGTCTGACCTTAACTGGTTGTGCTGGCAACTCTGTTGGACAAGGCGACGCCTAGGCACCGCTTAAGCACGCTTAGGCACTAGGCGATGGACAAACGCCTCGCCTAGGGCATAAGCGGAAGTCTAGGCAGTGTAACCAAGAAATTGTCTTCCACAATAAGAAATCATGCCATACTTCACGATCGAGCTAGATGGGCATTTTTCTAAAGGTAGTTATCAGAAATTTACACATTTACATGCTCTAAATTAATATTTATTCACATATAATAATTCATATACACACTTTATGGTATAAATTATGCCCGCCTAGGCTGCGCCTAGGCGAACGCCAACCGCCTCGCTTACGCCTAGCGCTTTTTCCAACCTTGGCTGGCAATGACCTTGTTGGAGGCATTGTTTTAAGAGTGTGGACTATCTTCAGGGTGAAAACCTAAGACCTTTCGTTGGGCGACGACGACGCTATTGCACTATTCTCTTCTTGGAGGGGTCGCTTTTGGAGAGTCTGTATTTCAGGTGTTGTCACGGTGGTGGTTGTATTGTTGTTGCTAGGTCTGAAATATTGTAGCGGGACTTTTATTTTTTTAGTTTTCTTTACTCCTTTTTAACTGTGTGCATCCGTACTGCCACTAGGGTGGGACGTTGTTGCAGAGGCTGGGTGTAATTGGTATCTTTTGATGTTAATATATTCTTTTTATCTAAAAAAAGGTATCAACTGATGGTTCGAGATCATATTGGACAGGTGATAGTCTGGGAGTGGAAATTTGTCTCCTACTGTGCAAATGCGGAAGTAGCAGAAGTTCTAACTTACCTTGAAGGTTTAAAACATTTTATCAGGCTAGGTCGATGGCCTGCAACATTGGAGTATGATTGTTTGCGAGTGGTACAAATGATGTCAAGCTCGAATGAGGGCAAATCAGGGTGCTGGAGCTTGTTCCTTGAAGCTAGTGAGTTGATGATGAGAGTGGTGTTTTAATACATGGGAGCATATGCTTCCTGTATTTTGAAATGCATGTTACATGTATTTGAATTTTTTAAATTGAAATGAAATTCACATGTGCATCTTCATGTGCTACGCTCTCATAAAGTCGTTTCATGAAAAATCGATTTATCGTATGGCGTATGTAAAAATAAAAACCAATGCTAGAAATAAGGTTTTTTTAGAAGATATATATATATATATATATATATATATATATATATTTTACATAGACGACACAAAATATTGGTTCCTCACGAAGCTTAACAAACGCACATACATTGGGATGTACAGGTAGAATTTTTTTGTGACATTTTAAAATATAAGTTTTTGGTAAGGGGAGCATATGCACCCGAATTAAATTTCCGATTGATGAACGTTTATGATCTCATTAGCATAAAGAAAGTGGAGCGGGTGAGCAACGGAGTTGCGCATGTCTTAGGGTAATTAGGCAAACCTGATTATAGCTGTAGTTTATATAATGCAGCCTCGAGCTGTGTGTCGAACTTGGTCCCAAATGATTGTATTATGTTTTTGCCTAATTAATAAAGCTCGCCCTTCCCGTTAACAGAAAAAGAGAATACCGACAAGATGTATGTGTACATGGTGATTCGTGTGGGATCAAACTAGGAAAATTACATGGTGTAAGCAGAGCATCTAGTGTATCAAAGATAACCTTGCAAAACGCAATTGACAGAGAAGTAAAAAAGTGTGCCTTATATATATAAAACACCTATTCTTTCATTGCAAATTTGCTAGACCTATATGATTAACCATCTGAATAGATTCTACCTTATATTCATCACCTAGTGTTGCAAATAAAGTCGGCAATTGGTTAAATGATGTTGATCCTAGGTTTAAGCTACTTATTAGGGTGAGAGCTATTGCAGTTATTTGGTTGATGTGGCTATGTAGAAATGACAAGGTTTTAAACAATAAATTATTTTCTCTACCACGGCACGGCTACACTCTGTTTATGATTACCTCTACAACATATGGAGTATTGCAACCTCTTTACGTAAATGTCTACACGGTTAGAGGACACACTAAGGGATATTTTTTTCCCAACATGGATGATAATATGATCTACTCATTCCCCCGCTTCGCCATAAGAGCGTTTAGTTTTATCTAGTATGTTAGTCATTTTACAATATGTTTACTGTGCCAATTTCTTTTTTAACCAATGTCTACTGTTCCAATAAATAAGATAGAAGTACTCCAAAATCAATTTTCACAAATAGTTTATGACTAGTACTTAACCAAAACTGAGCTATAGACTCCATTGGCTAGGGAGGCGGCGAACGTTAGCACACCAATAAACGGAAAGTAAAAAGCATGTGCATATGAACCTAGGCACCATTGGCGTGCCGCACTCTGCCAGCGAATGTGAATAAAGCGTGCAGTAATTCTGCTACTCCCCACTTCCCCAGAAGTTGAAACAGAGGCCGTAGAGGAGGCAGAGACAAGCTCAAATGCGTTGAGTTCTTCGCCACGCCACCGTCGTCTAGGTGCCCAAGGACCATGGGTAAACATGGTGCCCGCAGCATGACCACGGAGCTGAAGGTGCTGCTGCCTGATTCCTCCGAGAAGCTGGTAAGAAGAAGTAGACGCGCATTTCTCTTTTCCAGTGCTATGTCCATCCATTCCAGACTGACCACGCTGATGCATACTATACTGGGTGTGCAGCGTATCTCCGACGAGCTCGCGGAGTGCTTTGATTCCAGAGACGGCGGCGGCCGGATGACGGCCTTCCTCGTCAGCCCGTTTGGCACGGCGGTCTGGCGCGTCGAGGTCGGCCGGGACAGCGACGGCGCGTTCCTGGGTCGACGGTGGCCGGAGTTCGTGCAGGCCCACGGCATCTGCGTCGGCTGGTTCTTGGTGCTCCGCCACGAAGGCCGCGGCGTGCTCACAATCAAGGCCTTCGACGCCACCTACTTCATCAAAGAGTTCGGCCAAACCCTAACCGGTGTGCTTACTCTCTGCCTCTCTACGATTCTGTCTGTATGTACCATTTAGGAGGTATCAGGGTAAGCCAAATTAAATAACTACAGTGCGCGTAGATCAATTAATCAGATCAAGTTTTGAGTTAGAGCAAGTTTGACCAGGCTCTGATTAATTGATGCCTTGGAACCCCATAAACTTTGAGCAGGCTACAAACTCGTGTCCAGTCTTCTTCTTTTTTGTGAAATTGTGTCCAGTCTTAAGCTTAGACAGCTCATAGCTCATACATCTGACAATTGTTCTTTTTTTTGCGGGTACATCTGACAATTGTTGATTTTCAGTTCCGGGCCTCGGGGAATCCCAGATCGAAACCGGCCGTGCTCGTAAGCCGCAGTTCATCAGCCCGTTTTGCCATGATTGGATGGAAAAGATGGTTTGCATACTCTTCTTCCTGCCTGAATCAATTCTTCAGATGTACCATATGCTGATTACTATGTTTACTGCATCGTGTTGTTTCACCTGTCTTTGCAGCCTATCCCTGCTGAATTTCTGAAACGGGGATATATTTCTGATGAGGAGCTCAACAGGCGGATGACCACTTTCGTGACCCCCTTCCGCGACTTTTGGCATATCGACCTTGAGAAGGATGGGTCAAATGTGTTCTTCGCAGGTGCCTGGTCAAAGTTTATGGAGTTCCAAGGCATCACAGAAGGTGAAGTTCTGTTGATCAGGTATCAAGGGAATATGATCTTTACAATCGAAGTGCTCGGGTTTACCGGATGCCGGAGAAATTTGAAGAAACAGGACATCAGATTTCAGCAAACTGGGAACAGTGAGGAGACAAATTCGTCCCAGCAAACTGAGCAGAGTGAAGAGACAAATTCGTCCCAGAAAACTGGGCAGACTGAAGAAGCAAATTCGTCCCAGAAAACTGGGCGGACTGAAGAAATGATTACTCTTTCGTCCCAGAACACTGAACAGAATGAAGAGGCAAATCCGTCCCAGAAAAATGCGCACTGTGAGTAAACAAATTATTTAGTGCCCTGTGAATATCATTTTGTGAAACCTGTATGAATATCTTCATAGTGAATTAACTTATATGCTAAATGAATTACTATTATTGTTGTCTTAGCATCTAAAGAAGCGCAGAGCCAAAAGGAAGCACAAATTTCCAGAAGGAAAAGGAAACGAAGTGAAGAAACAAGAATTCCAAGAAGCTGCAGAAATCCTCTTAACAAAAGAACAGATTGTGAATATGATACTACGTCACAGCCTTGGATAAGGAAGCAGCTCAACGCTAAGCTTCGAACCAGTATTGTAAGCACAATCATATATGTATTATTTCCAAGAACATTCATATACTCTAGGAGATCAAACCCTGATCGACCATCTGATCTAAAAAGACCCCGAAACCCTACCTCCTCTCCCGACTCCCTCCCGGGCGGCGGCAGAGGATCTCCCCTCTCCCGCGCAGCCGCCCCTCAGGCCGCCGCCCCATAGGCCGCCACTTCTTCTGGCCCCGGCGGCGGTGGCGGCACTCCTTCCGTCGAACGACGAGGGGGAGGAGAGGGTTTCCACGGCGGCGCTCCATGGGAGGTGATGTGGCACCGGTGGAGGAGAGGGTTTCCACGGCGGCGCTCCATGGGAGGTGATGTGGCACCGGTGGAGGAGAGGGTTTCCACGGCGGCGCTCCATGGGAGGTGATGTGGCACCGGTGGAGGAAGCCGGGCGGCACGACTGCTTGGCCGGGGCCTGATGCCCTTCACCGGTAGCCATGGAGGAGTGGATGAAGCGGTGGCGGCCTTCGCCCCCGGCGGCGGTGCGGCGGTGGTGCGCATGATCCGCACCGCCGTCTTCTTCCGGAGGTGGTCTTCTTCCCTGGTGATCCAGCAGGAGGGAGTGGCGGCGTGGGGGCTGCTGGTCTTTCTTTGTTTTGGTGGTGGTCCTTGGGTTTCTCGTAAGCGAAGATGATGATCTTCCGGAGGTTAGTTTGCCTTTATCTGGGCTGGAGAGATGAGTTCCGGAAAGCTTCGCCGGCGAATGGAACAGTGCATCTTTTGCCTGGAGTTTGCTGGATCAGGTGGTATTCGGTCAAGCGCACCCATGTTTTTATTCTGACCGTTTGGTTACGGAGGGAGCGGCGCGAAGCTCTATTTTGTGTTGACATCAGGTGACTTTTTGGTCCATGGTGAAGTCAGAAGAAGGAATATCATGAAGGCCGGATTGGTGGACTGGCTAATGGAGATTCGAGTCTCCATGATGCTGAGGGACTTGCTTGGCGTTCCGAACTCCGCAACAGTGGTATGGAAGTGGGGGCGGTAATACAGGTGAAGTTCAGAATCGTACCTTTCAGGGTGAAACCCAAGGTCTGGCCTTAACGGTTGTGCCTAGCAGTGACCTTGTTGGAGGTATTGTTTTGAGAGTGGGACTATCTTCACGGTGAAAACATAAGAACTTTGGTCGGGCGATAACGGCGCTGGTGCACCGTTCCCTTCTTGTAGGCGTCGCTTTTGGAAAGTCTGTATTTCAGGTGTTGTCACGGTAGTGGTTGTATTGCTGTTGCTAGGTCTGGAATGCTGTAGCGAGACTTTATTCTTAGCTTTCTTTGCTCTTTTTTGGCTGTGTGGATCCGTAATGCCACTAGGGTGTTGCGTTGTTGCAGAAGCTGAGTGTAATTGGTATCTTTTGATATTAATATATTCCCTTTATCGAAAAAATATACTCCAGGAGCAAGTTAGTGTTTGAACATATATAATGGAACAAACCAACATATATCAAATAACCTAACTTGACAGAGTTTTATCAGATTGTTCATAAGTTTGCCATCATACCTCTTGAACTGTGACACTAATAACCTATTTGATTGCAATGGTTTGCAGCCTTTGCCAGGGAGCTTCTGTAAGAAGGTCGGATTCACGGAAGCATGCAAGATCACGCTCAAGTCGTCAGAGAAGAAGGGGTCATGGGAAGTCCATGGTTTAGTTTACGAAAAAATATGGCAATGGAGACTTTCAGGTGGCTGGAAGATGTTCTGCGGAGATAACGGGCTCAAGGAAGGTGACGTGTGCACCTTCAAAGTCCTCAAAAGCAAGCTCTGGCATGTTGACATAGATCGTTGCTAAGATGGGACTTCAACCAGGTGCAGTAGTAAACTAGGTTCAGTATGTGTCTACTGTGCCAAGTAGAATGCATATTGGCACCAAAAGCTTCTCCGGCACTGGTTGTGGATACTCTTGCTGTGTCGATCTATATTTTGTATGTGTTGGCTGCACTTTTATGCGTTTAAACAGTTGCCTGTCGTAGTTACCAAGCACTATCATGGTTCATTTTGTTGTTCCGAGTTGTGTACTTTCCATCTCAGTTTTTTGTTAGCGTGCCAAGTGCTCGGGGTAGTTCCCTTGGGTGATGGCCACTAATTAAACAGGTGACGGTGGTCATGCTTTGTGCCCTTCTACCTCGCTGATAGCACTCCTTTGCGCATGTCTTGGGTTTCTTCTTGTTGCGATGGTCGTGGAGTATGCTGCCTCAGTGATCTGTGTGGTTGGTGTATACTGTTGCATTTTCTTTCCTTAGGTTTTGTACTCAACCTTGCAGTGTTTGTCGTGCAACTCCTGTAGAATGAACATTGGCTCTCTAGTTGGGAGAATTTTTTTTTTTTTTGAGGTAAGGAGGATTATGCTCACATGGTAATGTTTCAATATGCGGGAACAAATACTAATGACATGATCAATGAGAGCTTATATCTTATCACCGTGTACAGGTGCGGCCCACTGTCACAAAGAAGGATAACAATAGGCACCAGTCACAACATATTAGTACTTGCCTACGGTAGGAAAAACTAATTTTCTTGTCTCTCCTACATGCATGCAGTTCAGTACAATAATACATGCAGGCATGACATCATTAAGATCCCTTTGATTTTGAAACTTTAAAAACTTTAGTCTCTTCAACTGCTAATCCGATCGACATTCCTCTTTCACCATTGGTTTATAGCGACGAGATCTTCAAAACTAAATCTCATCTTGACACGTTTGAAGAATTGTTTTTCGTTGATAGTTACCAAAGCACTCTATTTTTTTGTCTCTCCTACATGCATGCAGTTCAATACAATAATACATGTAGACATGACGTCATCAAGTTTACTTTGATTTTCCTCTAAAAAAAGTTTACTTTGATTTTGAAATTTTAAAAACTTTGTCTCTTCAAGTGCTGATTGACATTCCTCTTTCACCATTGGATTATAGCGATGAGATGTTCGAGAAATTTTTTTTCGTCGACAATATTTTTACGTCTATGGTTACCAAATTGTTATCACTTAGTTTCCATATAACACCTACTTAGTTTCCAGATTATTGTACGTCATCTTAGGTCCATGCAAGACTTCATGATATTATGCCAATGGAATGATATCATCTCTTAGTTATTGGAAACAGTAAAAGTACTCACTTTTTCTGAACATTAACCGGATGAAAGAATCCACAAGTGAATATATTGCTTCAAAAGAGTATGACAAGACCAGGCACGTGTCCACCCTTTCGAGTTGACATCGATCAGGATACATAAGTGTGTTACATCGGAAAGGAAGAGGAGGACGACTTAAACACTTGAACATTACAATATAGAAAGTACAATCATGACAGCCATTACCAGGAGGCAACACACAAGCACGGGACTGTTATAAAAGCGACAAGCAAATAACGAAGAACGAAACAAGAACACACGCAGGGGACACAAGATTTAACGTGGAAAACCCCTTCCAACACAGAAGGGGAAAAAACCATGGGCGCCAGCCAGCAAAACTTCACTATATCGGGAGGTGTTTACAAACGCCATGGGTTATCTTATAATCTGATAAATCCTAGCCGGCGGCTTACAAGATGTATATATAGGCGGTACCAACGATCCGTACCGTACCGCGGGGGCCTCGCTCCGCTCGTCAGAAGTTAGCCTCCCTTTAGTATATGAATTTGGATCACAATATAACAAACTCCACCTTGAGACAAATTCCATCTTGTAGCATGAACTTCAACAATCTCCTGAACAACAAAGGAAAAACACTTGCTGGCGCCAACAGCCACTTGGGCTAAACAGTTATACCAACCAAGCTCGAGCAAAGCTCAAACTTGGAAACAGGAACTGGCTTTGTCATCATATCAGCAGGATTATCATGAGTACTTATCTTGCATACCTTCAGTTTACCTTGAGCAACAATATCGCGCACATAATGGTACTTGATATCAATGTGCTTTGTCCTCTCATGGAACATTTGATCTTTAGTAAGGTATATTGCACTTTGACTGTCAGAAAACAAGTTAATGCAAGAATCATCTTCACAAAGCTCAGCATACAAACCTTTCAACCAAACAGACTCTTTGCAAGCTTCATTAATTACTATATATTCTGCTTCGGTCGTAGATTGGGCAACAACAGATTGTAACGTTGCCTTCCAACTCACAGCACATCCACCAACAGTGAACACATAACCTGTGAGGGATCTTCTCTTATCCAAATCGGCAGCAAAATCTGAATCCACATGGCCTACGAGTCCCTCACCGGTCTTGCCAAATTTCAAGCAAGCTTTGGATGTGCCACAAAGGTACCTGAAAATCCACTGAACAGCTTTCCAATGTTCTTTACCAGGATCAGCTAGGTATCGACTGACCAAACTCATAGCATATGATAAATCAGGACGAGAACAAACCATGGCATACATCAAGGAACCAACATCACTAGAATATGGAACTCGAGACATGTACTCAATATCTTCATCAGTACTAGGACATTGCAATGCTGACAATTTGAAGTGAGAAGCAATTGGTGTACTAACAGACTTTGCATCATGCAGATTAAAACGATGAAGAACTTTCTGAATGTAATTTTGCTGACTAAGAAATAACACACTAGATTTTCCGTCTCTTGTAATTTCCATACCTAGTATTTTCTTAGCAGCACCAAGATCTTTCATCTCAAACTCACTACTTAACTGTGACTTTAAAGTAGTGATCTCTTTCTTGCTCTTGGCAGCAATCAACATATCATCAACATATAACAGCAAGTATATTGGTGATCCATTAACAAACTTGATATAAACACAACTATCATACTTAGATCTCTTAAACTCATGTGCAAGCATAAATGAATCAAACCTTTTGTACCACTGTCTTGGAGACTGTTTCAGACCATAAAGGGACCTCTTTAACTTGCAAACAAGATCCTCCTTACCAGGCACAACAAAACCTTCAGGTTGGTCCATGTATATCTCCTCCTCAAGCTCACCATGCAGAAAATCAGTCTTTACATCTAGCTGCTCAAGCTCAAGATCATGCATAGCCACAATACCAAAGAATGCACGAATGGAACTATGCTTCACAACCGGTGAGAATACATCATTATAATCAATACCTGGAATTTGGCTGAAACCTTTTGCTACTAACCTTGCCTTAAACCTCGGAGGCTCATTAGGAGACAATCCTTCCTTTCTTTTAAATATCCACTTACAGCGGACAACCTTCTTTTGTTTAGGAAAGGGCACAACATCCCATGTGCCATTCTTGTCAAGCGATTGCATCTCCTCTTGCATAGCAGAAATCCACTTCACGCGGTCAACGGATGCAACGGCCTCAGTATATGTAGCAGGTTCAGTATCATGCTCCACCTGTTCAGCACAACTCAAAGCATGATGAACAAGATTACATTCTTCATTTAAACGAGGACGTGGACCTTTGTTACGCCTTGGTCTATCAGCAGCAATGGAACCATTTGTGTTGTACATTGAGCGAGAGGAGGGCGTCATTTTTATATAGGGGCCAAGGGTGTCACCAATTGGAGAGGGTGACAGCTGTTGCCTCCATCGACCTAGGGATCCCCTAGGGCCTGCGGCCAAGGGTGGGGGCGGCGGCTGTCACCCTCCCCAAGTTGGTGCCTTCATTTCGTAGATTGGTTCCCCATGTTGGGTTGCCTTGGGAGGCCTCCGGGAGGCCCCTCGGTTCGCATTCCTAAAATGATTAGGTTAGGACTCTAAGTTAATATAGAATCGATCCCCAACTAGGTAGTCTAGTATGTGAAGTAACACTATCATTATTATCTTGTGTATTTCCTTGAACTATTTATCACAAACAAACATACCTAAAACATGAAACCATGCGTAAGAAAGCTATCTTTTGGACAAGCTATACATTTCCTTCGAGATTGTCCTACCAAGCACATTGAAAAAATGGTGAAAATGACTTTTTGAGCAAACATTGATTTTAATTTGCATTCATCATAAAGGATAAGGACTCAACTCACTCACACAAGATGAGCTCGAAATGATGACATCACGTTTCAATTCTTGGTTAGCACACCTAAAAGTTTATGAAGATTAATCCCCTACTAGGTAGTCTAGTTTGTGAAGTAACACTACCATTCTTATCTTGTGTTTTGCCTTGAACTACTTATCACAGCAAATTGACCCAAACATGGACCCGTGCGGAAGTAAGCTATGTTTTTAAGGGCTATACAAAGGTAAATGGTTTACTTGTGATAATTGATAAATAGTTCAAGGCAAAACACAAGATAAGAATGGTAGTGTTACTTCAAAAACTATACTACCTAGCATAGGATCAATCTTTATTAACTTAGAATGCTAACCTCCTGCTTTTAGGTATGCGAACCGAGGATTGAAACGCGATGTCATCACTTCGAGCTCATCTTGTGTGAGTGACTTGACTCCTCATTCAAAATGATGAATGCAAATCAAAACCAATGTATGCTCAAAAATCTCGTTCACCAATTTTTCGATCTGTTTGGTAGGACAATCTTGAAGGAAATGAATAGCTTGTCCAAAACATAGCTTCCTTACACACGGTTCCATGTTTTGGGTATATTTGTTTGTGATAAATAGTTCAAGGCAATACACAAGATAAGAATGATAGTGTTCCTTCATAAACAAGACTACCTAGCTGGGGTCCATTATGTATGATTAATACATTGTTGGTTTGTTCACATGTTTGGCAAGGGATCACTGGATCCTAATAATTCTCGCACCCATACAAAGGGCAAACTATTACTTGGATTCCATGGGAATTATAGGATCCTACGAGAGCGCCCATATCTTGTTTATTTTTCCTCGGTCTCTAGTCATGTTTTCAAGTTTGGCAAATGTATCAATCGAGGATAAGAGAACTGAAATGGAAATTCGAATTATCCTATGCCGGTTGCGTTCGGGAGAAGACGGATGTCTACTGGCTACTGGATTTTGTGGCATATGAACAAATTTGTACATTTCTAGGAGATATTTTTCATGACTGCATACATCAAAAGATATTTGTCATACACAGAGAAGACTCAGTTTGATAACTATGAACAATTTGAATAGATCCAGCACACTTTCGTGAGCATCATCAAGAATCAAGTCATGGTGAAAGGTGGGGTTTTCTACTATGGTGACGGCACATTGCAAAGCCCTTCCTCATAGGGACTTTTCCACCCAAGCGAGGTAGGATTTATTCACTAGCACACCTGATGTATCCTTGTTCCTTTGTGTGTTTTTATATAATTAAGTTGGTCATGAATTATTATAATTTGACAATGTTTGCTTTGTTCAAAGCATACAAAAGACATCACTCTCATGATCTCTCTGCTCAGTTTGCTTAATACTAATGCCTTGATTTTGAATTTCAAAAATTTGCAATGTATGTTTCATAGGTCAAGTGCACACTACCGTTGCAACAAAAAATTATGCTCTTTCTATCTACATATCTATATTTGATGTCATACTTTTTTTGGTTCAGTTATTTCTTATTTGGATCTTAAATATTACCATACAAAATATCGCCAATCCATGTTGATCTAATGTCATACAATTTTTTAGGTACCCCCCAACACTGTTGGTCTATTTCATAGGTACCTATTTTATCATGTCTTTGGTTACTACTCTTACCATTTTTGTAGTTCTTGTGAAGCATTTTTCTTCCGTATTCTGCCTTGGTATTCTAACATATCATATTGAATATTGTATATTTCGATCTGGCGGAGGTTTTGATACTTCTACATCACATGGTTGTTTCCTAACATTCGTACGCCCCGTTGTTGCTTAATTATCTCTATCATGATCTTGTTCATTTTGCTTGCAACAGTGTCATGACTGTGAAGATAGGGCATAAGAGGATATGCACCACATGAAGATATGAATTAGGCTATCATCCATGTGAACATACAATATGAAGTTATCAGCCATGTGAAGACGAGGATCTTTTTCTGTGCATTATTGTTCACTGACCCCCAAACTTGTTGAGGTGCTGTTATCACCAGAATTTGACCGGATCAGAGGTGGGCCGCGATTGGAGATGGGCTTGAAGAATATACATGGAAGAAATACATGAATCGGCCTTCCATACCAAGTTTGGGCTAGTTTGCCCGTGTATCTGTAACATAGTAGGGTACGTGTCGTTTAGAAGTTAGAGTTTAACCCGTGCACGGTTAGGTGCACGCCTGAATTAGAAAGTCCCCCGGACTATAAATATGTATCTAGGGTTTATGAAATAAACAACAACCACGTTCACCACAAACCAATCTCGGCGCATCGCCAACTCCCCCGTCTCGAGGGTTTCTTCCGGGTAAGCACCGTGCTGCCTAGATCGCTTCTTGCGATCTAGGCAGCACACGTTTATTCGTCCTTCATGCGTTGCTCGTGCTGAAGCCTTTTTGATGGCGAGCAACGTAGTTATCATAGATGTTTTAGGGTTAGCATTGTTCATCATGTCATATGCTATCGTCGTGCAACCCTTAGGCATCTAGCCGCCCTTACACCTATCTTGGGTGTAAGGGCGGCACCCCGCTTGATCATTGTTTAGTAGATCCGATCCGTTATGATTGCTCCTTGATTCTTCAAGGATTAGTTTAATATCTGCATCATTAGGCCTTACAAACGGGTCGAAGGATCCAGTGGCGCGTAGGGTGTAGTTTGCTAGCCCTAGACAGGATGTTCTGAGGATCAACTTCGTGTTGGTTTTTAGGCCTTGTCTAGGGTTGGTTTACGATCACCGTGCGTGGCCGCCAGGCTCGATCACGAGTAGGATGTTCCGATTGTGCGGTGAAAACCCCTAATCGTAGTAGGTCGTTTTAGCTTCATCTTGATCAAGCAGGACCACCATCTGATCGTACACCTCGTACGCATCATGGGTGGATCGGCTCTTTGAGCCGATTCACAGGATAACCTGAGAGCCGATCGAGGCTCGTATTTAATGTTTACGTGTATGCCATGCGGGAAACTAAGCGAGGCATCATCCAACACCTTCCTGACCAGGTATAGGTCAGGTGGCACGCCCTTGCATCAGCATCGGACGTGCGTGCCGAAGGCTTTGCGGGCCGTCGCTCGGAGGGACCAGGGCCAGCCGTAGTCCTGGGAGATTCCCGGCTCTACGGTGTTGCCCGTCGCTGCCCGCCGGTGGGTTTCTGACCGCAACAGGTGCAAACTTCAAAAGAGGTGATACTAGTACATCACAAAATATGCTGCAGAAGATATAGTTACTATATTTAGAATATGTATGCGTGCTAGAAACCAATTGCGAGAAATTGAGTGTATCCATACTTTAGGCCAGCCTGAATCCTATTAGTACCACAATAAAATATTGTATTCATGTAAATCAACCAATGAACAATGCTGGATTTTGTTATACATCAATATATTATTTTATGCATGTATATAAACCAGTTAGCCAACCAAATTCTGATCTTTTTAATTCCGATAAATAAAGCACCGACGATATAATAATCAAGTACGTTCACTGCTATCACAACAGGAGTTACCAATATCACCTAATATAAAGGTCACAACCGACACTACACGCTACTAGTGAGAACCTGGTAACTCCAATCGTCAATGAAGATTTCAAATATCCCCACCAATGACGGAACAGTTGTATGATTGCATGTCGTAGGTACACTACTAATGGCGGATGATTATTTCACTAGTGTGTCACTAATGCCTTCACATTTGGTGGTTGTCGATACAACGAGTGTGCCACCGAATATCTAGAATTGACGGGATTAGTCTTCCAATCCAACCAGATATGGCTTTTGCTGACTATCATTTTGTTATGTAGCTTTCACTGGTACTTTACTGTGAATCCCCGCCTCGTCAATCGGATGCCTACCGATGGCGCTTGTTTCTGAAATTGGTAGTCACGAATACATGTTTCTAGCGACCTATATGGTGCCCGTCAGTGGTGCACATTACTAGTGGATGTATATTGGTGGCGTTGGCCTCACCGTCAGCAGTGCAAAAAACACGGCCGTCAGTGCTAAGCCTTTTTCAGGTAGTGTGAGGAGCCTTTAACCATAATGCATTGGTATGGTCTCACGACCATAATTATTGTGTTGACAATAATATCTTTCAATCCCGACATGGAGGAGGAATATTATTCAAGGGTTGCTTGCCTACTTGTATCCTAACATGAAGAGTTACAATCACATATTATTTCATTCGTATATCATCCATTTGACACACTTCATCATGAACTAATTCTCTCCATGCCTAATCTCTCATCTGCAGGAAACTCCTAATACATTATATTACTCTCTTTGTGCTATTTACTTTTCAACTATGCTCAAAATAATTCCAATAATTCATTTCTACTCACCAAATTCACCTTCAACACTTCCATTCAGTTCACTCAAGACTAGTGACACCTTGGTTGTGACAGAAATACCCATCATAAATACTTGCAAAAGTTCTTCCTTAGGATCGATATAGCAATTGGGAGAATACTTCCAGAATTTATGCTATGATGAACATGTGTTCTTGCATGCCATCAACGCACGAGAAGGCATATAATTCCTGGGTCCATGGACAACATGTGAAAGTAGTATGTCCAAAGAATAAAAATATTGAAGCTGTCAAATATGAAATTATAAATCAAAGGCCTAAATTAGTTTAAAAAGCCTAGGAAAAACATTGGAGAGAGAGTCGCTAATCTCCGTTGCAGATAGGAAATTGCCAGTGACTAAGTAGGACGGTTTAGTGCAGGTGGTTGGCCATAGGGTGGAGCGCTAGCAATGACGCTTCATGTCCTCTGTTGCGAGGTTAAAACTTACTAACTCCTCTCTATCTCGATTTTTTATGGGTCTTTTCTTGCTAGAAAATAGAACTCATGCAGGTATTACCAAGAACCTAGCCAGATTCTAGAAGGAGGGGGTCGGGGATAAACATAAGTACCATATGGTACAGTGGCCAAACGTGTGCTGGCCGAAGGATCTAGGAGGCTTGGGTATCCTTAACTCTTAACTCTTCAACATTGCACTTATGTTAAGTGGATTCGGAGACTCTTCTCGAAAGAGCCAAAACCCCCTCTTTAGTGTCACATGCTTTGGGACAAATACGCGAGTTCAATTGATATCTTTGCCTCGGCTGTTGGTGGATCTCAATTTTGGCACAACCTCAACAAGATCAAACACCTATTTAAATGAGGAACCAAATTCATCTTGGGAAATGCTGAGAGAATCCAGTAACGGTTTGGCTGGTGGATAGGGGAGAGCCCTCCGTGAACAAGGTTTCAACTCTTGTTTGACACTTGTTCTGAGTTGTATGCTTCCATTGTTCAATCCTTCCGTAGAGGGGCGTGGGATATCAGGTTTTGTAGAACCTTTGTGGACGATGGAAGGGCCCAATGGGACCTTCTCCTAGAAGAGATCCAGGTGCTCACACCCAATGATAACAAAGATAGGATTTATTGCGCCCTAGAACCATTTGGGCAAAAAACTCGGGTGCACCACAATACAAATCTATGTGTCAGGGCAGCCCATTCCTCCTTGCCAAGACTATTTGGTCAACCAAGCTTCCACTTAAGATTAGAATCTTTACTTGCCAATTTGCTATCGATAGGCTCCCTTCAAGTGAAACATATCAACAAGAGGCATGTGCCGACTAATGGATAGTGTGTCCTGTGTGGTCAAATTGAAAACGCGGACCATATTTTCTTTAACTGTGTGTTAGCCAAATTTATGTGGAGTGATATTAGGGAGATGTTCAGGGTTCAGTGGAACCCTGCCTCCTTCTCCCAATTCACTCAAATTCTCCATAACCTTCATGGCAAAGTAAGGAAGCTCATTTGGATTCTTTTCGCAACTCAGAGCTGGAAGCTCTAGACTACAAGAAATAAACTCTCTATTGAAGCCACTTTTCCTTACCAACCTGCTGATTGTTTGTGCAAAGCTGATTTATTTATGCAGCAGTGGCGGCCTCTTCTCAAGCAAGTTGAGGACCATAGCTGATCTGATTATCTCTGCACTTCATCTTCAGCTTTGGGCTCTACTTTCCCGGAGGGACTGCGGGATACCATGGCTTCTGGATGCACACGGCTCCTGATGGTCGCTCAGGATATCTTGTGCCAGGCTGGTTGGCGGCATACTAGAAGACTATGTTGAGTTGTAGTCTTAGTATGTCTTGTTTTCGATGGTTGATTCTTGTATCAATCATCGCTCATGCGTGAGTTGTAAACAATACTTTTTGAAACCTTTTCTTAATAAAGGGCCATGTGCATCGTCATGATGCAGAAGCCGGGGTACACCCTTATTTCGAAAAAAAACTTCATCTTCTTTATAGTCGCGTCACGGGTTCCTTCCCTAGCTAGTTTGTTTTTCAGCTTAGGCTATGTAACCGTGTTGTGTTGAACTGTGTTGGCTTCCCTATCGTGTTCAGGGCTGTAAGGAATCTAAGGGCTTTTTCAATTTAAAGATGGACATTTTATATGCCTGTTATTGACCATATTTGTCTTAGCCAGGAGAACCATTTTCTACGGTTTAAACAGTATACAGTTTATGTACACTTACGCAAAAGCGTACCATCATGTATATTATGGACACGTTTTCTTATCTGGCAATGCTTCTCAAAACACTCGCAGCTTTTTTTTTTCAACATTTTTCAAATACGGTACTACAAAATATGAACCGCACTTGGGGTGTATAAACTGAAAAACTAAAAATCCCCGTCTGTTCCCGCGCGGGGAAGAAATCCGACGTGGCAAATCGCGAGCCAGTGGCCTCCAATCCATCCACGGCCGAGAGGACCGGGCCCCACCCCCATGGCGACCGCCGCGACCGCTGCCGCGGCGGCCGTCCCCGCCGGCCGCCACCAGCACCGGCACCGCTTGGGCCTCGGCCTGCGGCCACGCCCCAACTCGCACCGCCTGCGCCTCCTTGCCTCCGTTGCTTTCTCTTCCTCGTCCGCTCCGTCCACCTCCTCCTCGTCGTCGCTGTCCACCCCGGCGGAGGGAGGAGGGCGGCTGGTGGCGGAGCTTGTGGGCGTGTTCAACGAGCTCACGGGTAGGATGGGGGAGGGCCTGGCGACCACCTCCTCTTCGCGCCTGCTCTTCCGCGCGCTCAAGCTGGCCCTCCCCGCCCTCCGTGACGGCGACGGCGGCCGGGCTCTCACGCGAGCGCTTGCGGTGGCCGCGACCCTCGCCGACCTCCAGGTACGGATTGGATTTCCTGTTTAATAATTTTTAGCCTCTTAATTGTGGCATTCTTGGCTGTTGTTCATGTCCTTCATGAGAGTGTCGTGTTTGCTACTCTAAACAAGAACTGTGCCTACCTACTAAACCATGGATAGTTTGATTCCCCGAATTTGGCTATATGCATGAGTTCATTCCATCACTTACATGGTTAAGTTCCCTCCATTTTAATGTCAACGACTCCCGAATTAACTGAACTCCTTCTGAAATATATTCCCGTACACTTCGGTGTTTTGATGCTGAATGCAACCAAAGAAGTCACCGGATAAAATTGTTTACAGCAATTAGAAGGCAGGCCAAAGGAAAATCAATTTTCCAGCCACGGCAGTAATTGCCATCATTTTTCCACACTCCAGTAACACGACCTTCTAAACTGAGGGCAAAAATATGCTTGTTTAGTTTTATGTCATTGACTGCTGTTGTTTGGTTTCCGTTTTATTGCTCATGAGTTGAAGACACTATCCTCTGACAGTACTTTTGGTCAGAACCTTTGTTGGACAAGTTATCCTTTGGTTTACCATTCAGCTCTTTTACCAATTTCTAATCTCTCCTCCATTGGCGATTCATAAGATATATTTGCACTGCTTTGTGCCATAATGCAGTTAAGCATGAATAGGTTTATCTATCTGCTCTTAAGATGTCATGTTTAGTTCTGATTGTATGCATGTGAGCAGATGGATGCTGAAGTTATGTCAGCCGGCATACTGAGGAAAGCGCTTGATGCAGGAACTATAAGCATGCAGGATGTAGAGGCTCAAATTGGGATCGGCATAGCGGATTTACTGCACGAGAGCTTAAGGCTTAAGGTTGCTCCTTCTAAGGTTGATGTATTGGATGATGAGAGTGCGAGCACGCTGAGAAAGTTTTTTCTTTCGTACTATGACATACGGGCGGTAATTTTGGAGCTTTCTCTGAAGCTCGATACAATGAGACATCTTCAGTACCTCCCCAAGCATCTTCAGCGGATTAAATCTCTTGAAGTAATGAAGATATATGCTCCACTTGCTCATGCTGTCGGTGCTGGTAATCTGTCGCTAGAGTTAGAGGATCTTTCATTTAGGTACTTGTTTCCTCAGTCATATGACCATGTCGATCAATGGTTGAGGAATCGAGAAGCCGAGTGCAAGCTCTTGATAAAGGCATACAAGGCACAGTTGCTTCAGGCACTGAAATCCGATGATGAGCTAAACAAAATTGTGCAGGATATCTCAGTCGAAGGGAGATACAAAAGCCGTTTCAGTACTATGAAGAAGTTGGTAAAAGATGGCCGGAAACCAGAAGAAGTAAATGACATACTTGGTCTACGGATAATCTTGGACCCTCGATGCGATGGTGGCTCGTCTGATTGGGGCCCCAGGGCCTGTCACAGGACACATGAAATCATTCGAGCTCTGTTGAAGGAAGTGCCAGGAAGGACAAAGGATTATGTCACACAGCCAAAAAGAAATGGCTACCAGAGCCTGCATGTGGCAATCGATGTAAGTGAACCTGGGAAGACGAGGCCGCTTATGGAGATACAAATACGCACCAAGGAGATGCACAGGATTGCTATTGGTGGAGAAGCGTCCCACTCTCTCTACAAGGGTGGTCTTACTGATCCTGGAGAGGTAACCCATCTGCCTAATTCTCAATCTGTTACTTCTTTTAGAGTACACCCAAATGGACCTAGCAAGACACTGAATAATAGGTAAGCTGTTTTATCTAACCAAGTTTCCAAAGTATCTAAAAACATAGGCTTGATGGGTTATGTATAATGTTGCTTTCTCCAAGATATGCCTAGAATAGATCTTGGATATGAGCCTTCTTCCTGAAGTTGTCCCTGGGTCTTAAAATAACATATCTAGGATCTGCTGAAGTTGTCCCTGGATTAGTTCAGAGCTGACAACTTAGATGGTATATGTTCTCAACTGATACACTGACTACTAGTTTGATCATGAAATAAGGTTTTATCTTGAATTTTTGGAACATCATCCTTATACCTTTTCTTGCGAATAAAATAAAAGATTATTTGTGGGCATGATTAAGAATATGCATCACTTCCATTTTTTGCAGGGTAAAAGACTTAAGGCTATTATGTTGGCCGCGGCAGAGTTAGCAGCTCTGCGCCTTCGTGACCTCCCAGCCAGTGATCACCAGGGAGGCGAGTGCAAAAACCAGGTTTTCTGCCTTCTAGACAAAAATGGGGACGGAAGGATCAGTATCGAGGAGCTCACAGAGGTGATGGAAGATCTCGGTGCAGAGGGTGAGGATGCGATGGCGCTGATGCATCTCCTTGATGCAAACAGTGACGGTTCCCTCAGCTTTGATGAATTCGAGTCATTCCAGAGACAGGTATGTGCAAGTTCTACATCTGCGGCGAATTATCCTTCCACCGTTGTATTCTCGAAATTTTCCTTCAGGGCACACAGATTTCTGATAGATCATGTGTTTCTGGCTTATCAGGTTGAATTAATGAGAAGCTTGGAGGACAGGGATGACCACTACACAAAGATACTGAAGGATAAGCTGCAGACGATTGACAGCGCAGGTCTCATCCACTTCTACCGCAAGGAGCTGGGCGACAAACTGCTTGTGAGCTGAAATATACGGACCTTACATTGAAGGAACTGAACGGAACTAAAACGGATCGCCACCATGTTGTAGTTTTGAGGTTGGTGTATACTGCATTGTGATGTCATTACACCATTAATTGAATGTACATACTTGCTGATTGTATGCAGATGTGTAGAGAACAAGTCTGAGAAAGTTAAGGTTGTTCTCCACACTGGACCAAAAACTAGCTGTGTTGTATATTTCTAACTTTGTACAGATGGTATTGCCACTGTTGGTGTTACTTAGGTCAGCACAGCTGTACATGTCTGACAGAAAATAACCACATTATATTACGCTGTCTGCACTACAGAACCTTGACTAAAAAATAAATATTGCTCATATGGGTTTGCTTTGTTACCCCTCCTGTAGAAAGTGAACGGAAAAATGCTGCACGATGTCCGACGGCGTGCGGCACCACCACGGAAGAAGGCCGGCAGCCCAGCACTGCGTCCGCGGCCAGGAGGACTAGGACTCGCCGCTGCTGCAGGTAGTGGCCTCTGCTGTACTTCGGGTCTTGGAACTGGCGACGGTGGCGCCCGTTGTCCGCGCCGGCGAAGGCCAGGATGGAGGAGCGCGACGGCTTGCAGACTTGGCGAACGACGCGAGAAAGCCCGCCTGCGGCCGACGGCATGATGGATTGGATCGGATCAAAGCGGCCAACAACGAGTGCTCAGTAAAACTGCACGCGTTTGTGGCTAGATGAACGCGTGGGTCCCCGGCCGGCCGTCTCCTCGACTCGACAAGACCTGAAACTGAAACCGCTTCGGGTAGCAGTTACTGGGAAAATATCGCTTTGGCTTTGGAGGCTGATCGAGATTTTTACCTGTTATATTTGTTTAACTTAGGATCATGTCATGAACTTAGGTCTAAAACTTTATGCACTACATTCAAAAAGGTGCATTAGATTGTGTCGTCCGCTGATCAAACTGAAAGACCACCTTGTCCCCTGGAATTTGGTACATCTCAGCCTCCCCTCTGTCGGCACTAGACGAGCAAGAAAGCTCGCCCAGAACCTCATCCCCCGAAGATACACCATCTGTCATGTGAACAATCACCATCGGAGGGGCACCTCGGTGCTGATGATGACGCAGGTCACCCGGCACATTACAAACAAACCGAATAGATATGGTACAATCCAGACGTGTTCTCATCTGCTAGTTGTGCATATCCATTCATTCATCATGGCACTACACCAAAAAGACATGACCAGCAACCTAAGAAACATACGCATTTCTGAATGTTCCTTTGGGTATTTGCAGTTTTATAGACTTGTAACGACACGAGAAGATACGGAGGCAGAATAGCAATTCAAGCTAAGTGCATAAGCACACATTAGCACAAGCATCTGCCTAGGCTACGAGTAATCTAGCTACTTCGTCTTGGAGGAACCAATGACTGCAACCTCAACTTCGATGCAGCACTTTGTTTTCACCAGATAACCATTTGCTGGGTCCTTGAAATCTTCTAGAGATATGAACTTTTCCCATCCCCAACAGTTACATTTGTTTGAGTACTCGATCCGGCCTGAAGAGAAAACTAGGTGTCAGTTAGGAAATGTGATGATAACAGTCTAATTACAACCTGAACTCGTGGGCATTGCTTGGAAGAGCCAACCTTTTCTTGCCAAGCCCTTGCCAGTTTCCTGGGTTTTGATGGATATGGTTTGCTCTATCAGGTATGCCAAGTTCTCGTCCAGTGTATCCGGCCCGTTCCTGACCACGTACAAGGAGAGGTAGTTCCCATTCGTATCATCATCTCCAGATGGATAGATTTGGATGCACCTGAAAATTCAGTAAATTCTGTATAAAACCAATAACTAATAGTTAAAATTATGGGTCATCTTAAGCACTAAATTCAAGACAGTAAGTATCACCATTTGTGTCCACAGAGCTCAAACTCAGGAGAGCAGCTCGGATTCTTCAACACAAAGAAGTCCTCAATGTGCCAGGTGTAGACTTGGGGTTCACTGCAGACGTTGTTCGTCTTCTGAACAAACAGCGCCTCTAACGTATCGTTAGCTTTAGCAACGACAACTGTGATGAACTCGACCGCGAAAACACAGCTATTGTTGACAAGGAATCCGGAGGACCTTTCATTGAATGCCGCGAGAGGAATCATGCATGAGGTTCCAGAGCATGTGCTTCCTGTCTCGAAATTGTGGCTTACTGCAAACAAAATATTCAAAACGTAAGGCAGAAACAAATAACTGATATGCTCTTGTGAGGAGAGGAACTGTTGTTTTTTGTCTTCTGAAGCAGTTAGTTTACACTTTCAGTCTAGCGGCTGACTAGATTGTTTTCAATGAAGGGCATCGCATAAAAGCATTAAGATGATACATACACCAAATACTAGGTTGAAGAACCTGTACTATTTTTCAAGAATAATTTCCTAAGGTACCTTGCTGTTCATGGTGTTTTCCGAATAACTGGTCATATATCAAAAACTTCAAAGTTGTCTCCACGATCGTGTCCGGCCTCACAGTTGCCAACTCAAGCTGAAGAGAAACATACTCATTCTGGTCGCCACTCTTTGTGTCCCTTAGGTTGACTACCAAGTGCCTGCGAATCAAATAAAGAGAAAGGTCACCTCAGAATAAAAAAAAAACAAGAGAAAGGAATAGAAAAGAAGCAAGTGAGAAGAATTTCTTTCTTTTACTGAACTGCCGGATATTAATTACTAATTAATCAGATAAAAACAAGTGCATAACATTGTATGCATCAAGCTCTCTGTTATAATAGCTGATGAAAAGAAACATCATGGTAATAGACTAATAGTTGTACCATTTGAGCCCCTTCTTCATCTGAAACACATTGGAGTAGGTCGGTCCTTTTCCCTTCTCAACAAGCGAGGAGAAACCATCGATCCTCCACTTGTAGGTATTCTGCACCGCGGTTGAAGGTGCCTCGTCGGATACCTGGTTTGCTCCGTCTCCCTCGGGAGGAGGTGGCACGTCGGATCCCTGGTTTAATCCTCCTTTCGCGGAAGAAGGTGCCAGGTCGGATCCCTTCTTTGCTCCTCCTGCAACAACATTTTTCTTCCATTGAGTCGAAATATCACAACATATAGCAGCTCGGATTATTATTGCCTAATAATAATAAAAAAAAAGCCTTACTGCAGGCGCCAGTAGCACATGAGTTTCCCATAGGTAGCTCTTGCACTTCCTCTCCACAGGAATCTCTGCAATCGAAATCAATCACCATGCCTTTTAACAACTAATTTATAGTTAAAACATACAGAGCCGACGAGCCGTGCACATTAGAAACAAAAATAACACTTCATAAGCCGGTGCAGAACTGCAGCTCTCAAACAGATAATAATTACTGCCAAGAAAGAAGGAAGATTAAGAGCTCCAGAAACAAAGCAGATTAATAATTGACAAACGCGTCGCTCTTGATGAACCCATCATATGCAAAAAGCCAAGGTATTGCATTACGAAACCTTAAACTCAACTCATGAAGTAGCTAATCAGAATCGAGCGTAGTATGTCTTGCTAGCCGAGCTGGGGTAGGGAGTGGGGGTGGTGGCGGAGCATACCTCGCCGGCGCAGTGTCTTGCTAGCCGAGGTCGTTGGTGTGGTGCTTGAACCCTGAGCCCGTGAGCCGCCACAAAGAGTGTTTTATGGAGGAGGCGGGGAGATGTGATATGGCAAGTTTCGACCCTTGCCCGGTTCGGTTGGTTGCGCAAGGCGAGTCCAATTCCCTGTTTCCATAAAAAAGGCCACCTTTGCTCCTAAACCTGTGGTAATACCTTTTCTCGATCTACCGATAATGAAACAGCTCATCCAATTTGTCCACACCCCCCCCCCCCCCCGGCCCTCTCTCATCTTCCTTAGAACATCTCTAGCAGACCCCATATCAGTCTGGAAACGTAATTTTGGGTCGATATGGAGTTTTCGGCCGTTTTTGGGGCTAGATCAGACCCCGCATCGATGTTTTCCAGGCCGCAGCCCAAACCCCCCAAAAGCCCGCATATATGGCGGTCACCGAGGCAGATGGGGGGGGGGGGGGGCAAACCCCATCCGCTCCTCCGCCTCTCCAGCTCCTGCCGACGTCAAATCGACGTCCCGCCGGCGATCAATCCTCCCGCGCGCTATTAGATCGAGCCACCCCTCCTCCCGCCAGCGACTATGGTGTCGAGACGCGGGTGCGGCCAGGTTGGCCGCGGCGGTAGCTCCAACCCTCCTCCCGCCGAAGAGAAGACGGAGGCGGACAAGATCCGCTCCGACGCGGCGTGGATTCGCGGGAGCTACCACTTCCGCAACTACGGCGTCGCGGTGCCGTCCATGTTCGCCAAGTGCAAGTCCGACCGCTACCGCCGCTGCGCCTCCTCCCCTTCCGCGGCGTCCTCGTCGTCGAGCTCCCTCCAGCGCCTGTCGACGGTGTTGGTGGTGAAAATGGAGGAAGACGCGGAGCTTGAGCGCTTCCCGCAGCCCAACTTCAAGCCCGGCGACTACCTTGATGACGCGGAGCTGGAGCGCCTGATACGTTGCAACTTATCTATAATTTTTGATGCTCCATGCTTGTTTTACACCAATTTTTATATGTTTTGTTTACACTTCGTTGCACTTTTATACATTTTCCGGAACTAACCTATTGACAAGATGCCACAGCGCCAGTTCCCTGTTTTCTGCTGTTTTGTATTTCAGAAAAGTTGTACAAAAAATATTTTCGAAATTGGACGAAACAAAACTGGAGTTCCTATTTTACTGTAACAAAGACGGAGTCCGGAGGGGAGATGAAGAACTGCCACGAGGCGGCCTCACCTGCCCTTGGCGTGGCCCAGGCCCTGGCCGCGCCTAGGGGTGGTGTGGGCCCCTCGGGCACCCACCGACCTCATCCTTCCGCCTATTTATTCACCAGTTCGGGAAAAACCTAAATACCCGAGCCTCCATCCACGAAAAGTTTCTTCGCGGCCGCCATCGCCGACCCTAGCTCGGGAGGGTTCTGAAGCTCTTCCCTGCACCCTTCCGGGGAGGGAGATCATCACCGTAGGCCTCTACATCGCTATGCCCGCATTCGAAGTGATGTGTGAGTAGTTCATCTCTGGACTACGGGTCCATAACAGTAGCTAGATGTTTGTCTTCTCCAATTTATGCTTCATGTTTAGATCTTGTGAGCTGCCTATCATGATCAAGATCATCTTTTGTAATGCTACATGTTGTGTTTGCTAGGATTCGATGAATATTGAATACTATGGTTGAGATTGCTTATATATTTGTCATATGTTATTTGTGATCTTGCATGCTCTCCGTTGCTAGTAGATGTTCTAGCCAAGTATGTGCGTGTGACTCCAAGAGGGAGCATTTATGCTCGATTGTGGGTTCTTACCTCTAGTTATCTGGGAGAGTGATAATAGCTTCTAAGGTTGTAGATGTGTTGTTGCTACTAGGGAGAAAACAACAATTTTTTGTCTAAGAATAATTCTATTGTTTACTTACACACTTTTTCTTAATGCAATAATCTGTTGCGTGCAACTTAATAATAAAAGGGGTGCGGACGCTAACCAGAAGGTGGATTATTAGTCATAGACGCAGTTGAATTACGGTCTATGTATCATGTTGTAATGCCCAAATGAATCTCATAGTAATCATCTTATCATGTATGGTATTTATTCTGTCAATTGCACAGCTGTACTTTGTTTACCCAGCATGTTATCTATCTCTTATAAAGCAAAATCCCACTAGAGGATCATTTAAGTTGTCTTTCTTCACATGCAAGATAGCCACATCATCAAGTAATCCCAGCCATACAATTCTCATTTTCATCCGTTCATTTCGTTGCCCCGTCGTGACAAATGTTCATGCATTCCGTACTAAATTTACCCCGTACAACCTTATGTGTAAAAAAAAATAGCGCTATTCGGTTTGGTTCATCTCCCCCTTCGTTTTCACATTTCCATCCATTGATTGCAAACACCTGTCCATTCCCCTGCAGGCTGCCCCACGGTGTCCCTTTCACTTCAAAACTCATGTCTTATGTTAATCTCTTGCTCTTCGTATTCTTCCACCTGTTAAACTTATATATAAACATGCAGACCTCCTTTTCGATCTAGCTAAGCCGATCACCTCTTAATCCCTTTCCATGCTCTATACAGTGTTGCGTCTGGCTGTTCGGCCAATTGGCTGAGTGCATTTCTTCAATTTCAGGATGCCATAACAGATTCAATGAACTACCCATGCATTCCTCCAATTTCTTGGATGATTTAGTTTTCTCTTTGTGTGGGCATGTGCACGCAAAAGTGAAGGTAAGAGTTATCATGCCGTGGATCATTTTGGGAAGCATTGTGTTGAGGTAGGGAAGAAGCAAAACTAACATGTTCTTACTCGCGTGTTCTCCTTTCGTCTCCCTTTCTACTTTTATTCAAAACACGCAACAGGTATTCACTCTGAAATGCAAACATGAAGGTCTAAAACTAGCATTTGTAGTAGTCGATGCAAACATGGAACATTAAGTGCTTTGCTTGCTACCGTTTTCATTAATTTTTATTTTGAAAGTTAAATTCTATCATCTCCTGTTATAGTTCTAACACTCATGTAACATGTTACAATTTCCAAATGTTTGGACTCCATTATCTCACAATTTCTACTACGTACCATTGTTTCAATCGTTGTGAATATTCCTACTTACATACATCTTTCACTGCTTTGAGTATATAAGATAGAGAGACTTACGAGGGGATTGGTGTTTCGATGTTTTGTTTACATCACTCATGATCACTTCTGAACCTTAATGAATCTTAATTGGTCAAATAAACAACCATTTTATGTTGATTAAATTTAGTCCCTCGAAATACTTCATCAGTTTCAATCTTGCATACTAATATAGATAATTTAATATTTCAAGCATCATATTTCCTTTTATTCACACAATATTTATTAAAGAGATATCCGCTGCAACGTGCGGAGTATCCTTCTAGTTTATCTTTATGGAGAGACACCTTTAGTGAACTATGGACCCCGGTCCTTTCTTTTACACTGATAAATTCATCTACTGCAAACACCTGTTCTATTTACTTACTGCAAGCAATGTTCTCTTTATTTCACTGCAAAGAAATATCTCTTTCCACACACTAGTGGAAAATAGGCCTAATGTCGCGGGTGGTTGATGTCTACGGGAGCTTCTATTCTTGTAGACAGTGTTGGGCCTCCAAGAGCAGAGGTTTGTAGAACAGCAGCAAGTTTCCCTTAAGTGGATACCCAAGGTTTATCGAACTCAGGGAGGAAGAGGTCAAAGATATCCCTCTCATGCAACCCTGCAACCACAAAGCAAGAAGTCTCTTGTGTCCCCAACACACCTAATAGGTGCACTAGTTCGGCGAAGAGATAGTGAAATACAGGTGGTATGAATAAGCAGTAGCAACGGCAACGACACCAGAAAAGTGCTTTGCCCAGGACAGTAAACAAGCAGTAGTAATGTAGCAGTAGTAACGCAGCAGTAGTAACGCAGTAAAACAGTAAACAAGCAGTAGTAACTCAGCAGTATTTAGGAACAAGGCCTAGGGATTACACTTTCACTAGTGGACACTCTCAACATTGATCACATAACAGAACAGATAAATGCATACTCTACACTTTTGTTGGATGATGAACACATTGCGTAGGATTACACGAACCCTCAATGCCGGAGTTAACAAGCTCCACAATAATGCTCATGTTTAAGTAACCTTTAGTGTAAGATAGATCAACAGACTAAACCAAGTACTAGCATAGCATGCACACTGTCACCTTCATGCATATGTAGGAGGAATAGATCACATCAATATTATCATAGCAATATTTAACTTCGCAATCTACAAGAGATCATGATCATAGCATAAACCAAGTACTAACACGGTGCACGCACTGTCACCTTTGCACACGTGCAGGAGGAATAAACTACTTTAATAACAAATCACTAGAGTAGCACATAGATAAATTGTGATACAAAACATGCTGCAATCATAAAGAGATATAAATAAGCACCTCACTATGCCATTCAACATTGAGTAAGTATTCTGTGAAATATGGCCTAAGAGACCCACACGGTGCACACACTTGTCACCTTTACACACGTGGGACAAGGAGTCTCCGGAGATCACATAAGTAAAACTCACTTGACTAGCATAATGACATCTAGATTACAAGCATCATCATATGAATCTCAATCATGTAGGGCAGCTCATGAGATTATTGTATTGAAACACATAGGAGAGAGATGAACAACATAGCTACCGGTACAGCCCCGAGCCTCGATGGAGAACTACTCCCTCCTCATGGGAGCAGCAGCGGTGATGAAGATGGCGGTGGAGATGGCAGCGGTGTCGATGGAGAAGCCTTCCGGGGCACTTCCCCGCTCCGGCAGGGTGCCGGAACAGAGACTCCTGTCCCCCAGATCTTGGCTTCGCGATGGCGGCGGCTCTGGAAGGTTTTCCGTATCGTGGTTCTTCGCATCAGGGTTTTCGATCCAGGGGCTTTATATAGGCGAAGAGGCGGCGCAGGAGGGCTGACAGGGGGGCCAGACTATAGGGCGGCGCGGCCCCCCCTCTGGCCGCGCCAGCCTATGGTTTGGTGGGCCTGTGGCCCCCCTCTGACTTCTCTGGTGTGTTCTGGATGCTTCCGGGGATTCTAAGATCTTTGGCTTTGATTTCGTCCGATTCCGAGAATATTTCGTTACTAGGATTTCTGAAACCAAAAACAGCGAGAAAACGAGAACCGGCACTTCGGCATCTTGTTAATAGGTTAGTTCCGGAAAATGCACGAATATGACATAAAGTGTGCATATAACATGTAGATAACATCAATAATGTGGCATGGAACACAAGAAATTATCGATACGTTGGAGACGTATCAGCATCCCTAAGCTTAGTTCTGCTCGTCCCGAGCAGGTAAAACGATAACAAAGATAATTTCTGGAGTGACATGCCATCATAAACTTGATCATACTATTTGTAAAGCATATGTAGTGAATGCAGCGATCAAAACAATGTGTATGACATGAGTAAACAAGTGAATCATAAAGCAAAGACTTTTCATGAATAGCACTTCAAGACAAGCATCAATAAGTCTTGCATAAGAGTTAACTCATAAAGTAATAATTCAAAGTAAAGGTATTGAAGCAACACAAAGGAAGATGAAGTTTCAGCGGTTGCTTTCAACTTATAACATGTATATCTCATGGATAATTGTCAATGCAAAGCAATATAACAAATGCAATATGCAAATATGTAAGAATCAATGCACAGTTCACACAAGTGTTTGCTTCTTGAGATGGAGAGAAATAGGTGAACCGACTCAACAATGAAAGTAAAAGAATGGTCCTCCATAGAGGAAAAGCATCGATTGCTATATTTGTGCTAGAGCTTTGATTTTGAAAACATGAAACAATTTTGTCAACGGTAGTAATAAAGCATATGCATCATGTAAATTATATCTTATAAGTTGCAAGCCTCATGCATAGTGTACCAATAGTGCCCGCACCTTGTCCTAATTAGCTTGGACTACCTGGATTATCACCGCAATACATATGCTTTAACCAAGTTTCACAAAGGGGTACCTCTATGCCGCCTGTACAAAGGTCTAAGGAGAAAGCTCGCATTTGGATTTCTCGCTTTTGATTATTCTCAACTTAGACATCCATACCGGGACAACATAGACAACAGATAATGGACTCCTCTTTTAATGCTTTAAGCATTTGACAACAATTAATTCTTTTCTCATTAGAGATTTGAGGATGTTTGTCCAAAACTGAAACTTCCACCATGAATCATGGCTTTAGTTAGCGGCCCAATGTTCTTCTCTCACAATATGCATGCTCAAACCATTCAACTCGAGTGTAGATCGCCCTTACTTCGGACAAGACGAACATGCATAGCAACTCACATGAAATTCAACAATGAGTTGATGGCGTTCCCCGATGAACATGGTTATCGCACAACAAGCAACTTAATAAGAGATAAAGTGCATAATTACATATTCAATACCACAATAGTTTTTAAGCTATTTGTCCCATGAGCTATATATTGCAAAGGTGAATGATGGAATTTTAAAGGTAGCACTCAAGCAATTTACTTTGGAATGGCGGAAAAATACCATGTAGTATAGGTAGGTATGGTGGACACAAATGGCATAGTGGTTGGCTCAAGTATTTTGGATGCATGAGAAGTATTCCCTCTCGATACAAGGTTTAGGCTAGCAAGGCTTATTTGAAACAAACACAAGGATGAACTGGTGCAGCAAAACTCACATAAAAGACATATTGAAAACATTATAAGACTCTACACCGTCTTCCTTGTTGTTCAAAACTCAATACTAGAAATTATCTAGACTTTAGAGAGACCAATTATGCAAACCAAATTTTAGCATGCTCTATGCATTCTTCACTAATAGGTGCAAAGTATATGATGCAAGAGCTTAAACATGAGCACAACAATTGCCAAGTATCACATTACCCAAGACATTATAGCAATTACTACATGTATCATTTTCCAATTCCAACCATATAACAATTTAACGAAGAGGAAACTTCGCCATGAATATTATGAGCTAAGAACACATGTGTTCATATGAACCAGCGGAGCGTGTCTCTCTCCCACACAAGCATGATGTAATCCAATTTATTCAAACAAAAACAAAAACAAAAGCACACAGACGCTCCAAGTAAAGTACATAAGATGTGACCGAATAAAAATATAGTTTCAAGAGAAGGAACCTGATAATTTATCGATGAAGAAGGGGATGCCTTGGGCATCCCCAAGCTTAGACGCTTGAGTCTTCTTGATATATGCAGGGATGAACCACCGGGGCATCCCCAAGCTTAGACTTTTCACTCTTCTTGATCGTAGTATATCATCCTCCTCTCTTGACCCTTGAAAACTTCCTCCACACCAAACTCGAAACAACTCATTAGAGGGTTAGTGGACAATAAAAATTAACATGTTCAGAGGTGACACAATCATTCTTAACACTTCTGGATATTGCATAAAGCTACTGGACATTAATGGATCAAAGAAATTCATCCAATATAGCAAAAGAGGCAATGCGAAATAAAAGGCAGAATCTGTCAAAACAGAACAGTCCGTAAAGATGGATTTTATTAGGCCACCAGACTTGCTCAAATGAAAATGCTCAAATTGAATGAAAGTTGCGTACATATCTGAGGATCACTCACGTAAATTTGCATAATTTTCTGAGTTACCTACAGAGAATTAGACCCAGATTCGTGACAGCAAAGAAATCTGTTTCTGCGCAGTAATCCAAATCTAGTACTTACTTTACTATCAAAGACTTTACTTGGCACAACAAAACACAAAACTAAGATAAGGAGAGGTTGCTACAGTAGTAAACAACTTCCAAGACGCAAATATAAAACAAAGTACTGTAGCAAAATAACACATGGGTTATCTCCCAAGAAGTTCTTTCTTTTTAGCCATTAAGATGGGCTCAGCAGTTTTAATGATGCACTCGCAAGAAATAGTATTTGAAGCAAAAGAGAGCATCAAGAGGCAAATTCAAAACACATTTAAGTCTAACATGCTTCCTATGCATAGGAATCTTGTAAATAAACAAGTTCATGAAGAGCAAAGTGACAAGCATAGGAAGATAAAACAAGTGTAGCTTCAAAAATTTCAGCACATAGAGAGGCATTTTAGTAACATGAAAATTTCTACAACCATATTTTCCTCTCTCATAATAACTTTCAGTAGCATCATGAGCAAACTCAACAATATAACTATCACATAAAGCATTCTTATCATGAGTCTCATGCATAAAATTATTACTCTCCACATAAGCATAATCAATCTTATTAGTTGTAGTGGGAGCAAATTCAACAAAGTAGCTATCATTATTATTCTCATCACGTGTAGGAGGCATAGTATAATCACAAAAAAATTTACTCTCCATAGTAGGTGGCACAAAAAGACCACTATCATTATCATCATCAGAAATAGGAGGCAAAGTATCATCAAAGAAAATTTTCTCCTCAATGCTTGGGGGACTAAAAATATCATGCAAACCAGCTTCCCCAAGCTTAGAACTTTCTATATCATTATCAACAATGGTGTTCAAAGCGTTCATACTAATATTACTACCAGCATGCAAAGAAGATTTCATAGGTTTTTTAATTTTTGCATCAAACAATCCATGTTTTAAATCAGGAAATAGAATAAGAAGCTCACTCTTGTACATTATGCCAAACTAGTGTAAACAAGAAACAACAAGATGCAATTGCAGGATCTAAAGGAAATAGCTTTGAGCACACACACGACGGCGCCAGAAAAATACTTTACCTGGGACCGTAGTATGAGAGCCTTTTACCTTTCCTCCCCGGCAACGGCGCCAGAAAAGTGCTAGTTGCCGGGGTCCGGTGTGTGTGTGCCGTTTACCTTTCCTCCCCGGCAACGGCGCCAGAAAAGTGCTTGATGTCTACGGGAGCTTCTATTCTTGTAGACAGTGTTGGGCCTCCAAGAGCAGAGGTTTGTAGAACAGCAGCAAGTTTCCCTTAAGTGGATACCCAAGGTTTATCGAACTCGGGGAGGAAGAGGTCAAAGATATCCCTCTCATGCAACCCTGCAACCACAAAGCAAGAAGTCTCTTGTGTCCCCAACACACCTAATAGGTGCACTAGTTCGGCGAAGAGATAGTGAAATACGAGGTGGTATGAATAAGCGGTAGCAACGGCAACGACACCGAGAAAAGTGCTTTGCCCGGGACGAGTAAACAAGCAGTAGTAATGTAGCAGTAGTAACGCAGCAGTAGTAACGCAAGTAAAACGAGTAAACAAGCAGTAGTAACTCAACGGTATTTAGGAACAAGGCCTAGGGATTACACTTTCACTAGTGGACACTCTCAACATTGATCACATAACAGAACGAGATAAATGCATACTCTACACTTTTGTTGGATGATGAACACATTGCGTAGGATTACACGAACCCTCAATGCCGGAGTTAACAAGCTCCACAATAATGCTCATGTTTAAGTAACCTTTAGTGTAAGATAGATCAACGAGACTAAACCAAGTACTAGCATAGCATGCACACTGTCACCTTCATGCATATGTAGGAGGAATAGATCACATCAATATTATCATAGCAATATTTAACTTCGCAATCTACAAGAGATCATGATCATAGCATAAACCAAGTACTAACACGGTGCACGCACTTGTCACCTTTGCACACGTGCGGGAGGAATAAACTACTTTAATAACAAATCACTAGAGTAGCACATAGATAAATTGTGATACAAAACATGCTGCAATCATAAAGAGATATAAATAAGCACCTCACTATGCCATTCAACATTGAGTAAGTATTCTGTGAAATATGGCCTAAGAGACCCACACGGTGCACACACTCTGTCACCTTTACACACGTGGGACAAGGAGTCTCCGGAGATCACATAAGTAAAACTCACTTGACTAGCATAATGACATCTAGATTACAAGCATCATCATATGAATCTCAATCATGTAGGGCAGCTCATGAGATTATTGTATTGAAACACATAGGAGAGAGATGAACCACATAGCTACCGGTACAGCCCCGAGCCTCGATGGAGAACTACTCCCTCCTCATGGGAGCAGCAGCGGTGATGAAGATGGCGGTGGAGATGGCAGCGGTGTCGATGGAGAAGCCTTCCGGGGGCACTTCCCCGCTCCGGCAGGGTGCCGGAACAGAGACTCCTGTCCCCCAGATCTTGGCTTCGCGATGGCGGCGGCTCTGGAAGGTTTTCCGTATCGTGGTTCTTCGCATCAGGGTTTTCGATCCAGGGGCTTTATATAGGCGAAGAGGCGGCGCAGGAGGGCTGACAGGGGGGCCAGACTATAGGTGTTATCACCAGAATTTGACCGAGTCAGAGGTGGGCCGCGATCAAGATGGGTTTGAAGAAATATATAGAAGGAATACGTGGATCGGCCTTTTATGCCAAGTTGGGCTTAATTGCCCGTGTATACGTAACATATTAGATCGCATCTTAGTTTAGAGATAGAATCTTACTCGTGCACGGTTTAGTGCACGCCCACATTAGAAAGTCCGTCTGGACTATAAATATGTACCTAGGGTTTATGGAATAAACAACAACCAACGTTCAACCACAAACAAATCTCGGCGCATCGCCAACCCCTTCGTCTCGAGGGTTTCTACCGGTAAGCATCATGCTGCCTAGATCGCATCTTGCGATCTAGGCAGCACAAGCCTGCCTACGTTGTTCATGCGTTGCTCGTACTGAAGCCTTTTTGATGGCGAGCAACGTAGTTATCTTAGACATGTTAGGGTTAGCATTGTTCTTCACATTACATGCTTTCGTAGTGCAACCCTTGCATGTCTAGCCGCCCTTACGCCTATCTTAGGCGTAGGGGCGGCACCCCGCTTGATCATAGTTTAGTAGATCTGATCCGTTACGATTGCTCCTTGTTCTACAAGGATTAGTTTAATATCTGCAATAGTTAGGCCTTACGAAGGGGGGGAGGATCCAGCGGCACGCAGGGTGTCGTTCGTTGGCCCTAAGCGAGGATGTTCCGAGGATCAACCTCGTGTTGGTTTTTAGGCCTTGCTTAGGATCGGCTTACGATCACCGTGCGTGGCCGCGAGGCCCAACCTGGAGTAGGACGATCCGATTATGCGGTGAAAACCCCACATCGTCGTAGATCTCATTAGCTTTACCTTGATCAAGCGGGACCACCATATATTCGGACACCTCGTCCGAATCATGGGTGGATCGGCTCTTTGAGCCGATTCACGGGATAACCCGAGAGCCGATCGAGGCTCGTATTTAATGTGTACGTGTGTGCCCTGCAGGAAACTAAGCGAGGCATCATCCACACCTTCCACGACCGGGTATAGGTCAGGTGGCACGCCCTTGTGATAAACATCGGTGCGTGCGACCGGGAGGCTTTGCGGGCCGTCGCTCGAGAGGGACTAGGGCCAGCCGCAGCCCTAGTTGTTCCCGGCTCTACGGTGTTGCCCGTCTCTGCCCGCCAGTGGGTTTCTGACGTCAACACATTCTGGCACGCCCGGTGGGACGATCGACGACATCCACGACATCGCCATCTACATCCAAGATGGCGGAAGACACTCCGGTCACATACGCGGATCTGCCTGATGAGCTCAAGAAGAAGCATGACGAGATCAAGGCAACCCTCGAAGCCGAACTCATCGGCTCCTTCCACCGAACCCGCTCCCATGGCGTCAGGTGGAAGGGTTTCGCACCTGAAGGCGCGCTCGATGGAGTGGACCTGTCCGCCCCGTCAGAAGAACGCACCAGGTCGCTGCGGCAAGAGATCAACTACATGGTGGCTCATTCGCTGCACCGCCACTCCGAGAGCCTGGTGAACACCTTGGAGCGTGTCGCTCTGCGCGTCGTTCAGGAAATCATGAGTCACCGGTACTCCCCGTCGGGACCGGCTCGGGGACTTTCAAAGGAGAGATGCCGCTCCAGCCCCAGCCGTTCGCATGGGTAGCACCGGAACTGCCGAACTCATCGGCATACGTCGTCTACAAGATTGGTGGTGATCCTAGTGACTACCAATTCCTGCCTGAGCCACCTAAGGAGGTCCCGCACGGATACGCGTGCGCATACGTGCCGGACGGCAACGCCTTGGCACTCTCGAACCAGGCTGCAATAACAGCGGCCTCTGGAACGGCAGGAGGAACGTCAGGAGCCGATCCTGAGAAGCAGTCGTGGCTGGCTAAGTACGCCGCCCCGACAAACCTCCAAAGCCCAGCTCCTGCAGTTGGCTTAGAACCAGAAAAACAAGCATGGCTGGTTAAGTATGCCACCCCAGCGAATCTTCAGGGTTCGACACCTTCAGCCATCTCAGCGGATCAGATTTGTGCAATTCTGAAAGATCAGTTCGGCATGATGCCGAAAAGGAAGGCGTTCGGCTACACCAAGCCGTACCCCAACAGCTACGAACTGATCCCGCTGCCACCTAAATATCGGCTCCCGGACTTCACAAAGTTCAGTGGATCAGACGGGTCCAGCTCCATCGAGCATGTGAGCCGATATTTGGCACAGCTGGGCACGATCTCAGCGTCGGATGAGTTGCGCGTGAGGTTCTTCTCGCAGTCCCTCACAGGATCGGCTTTCGGGTGGTACACATCGCTACCACCGAACTCCATCCGGACACTGGAAGCAGTTGGAAGAGCAGTTCCATGAGCAGTACCATTCAGAAGCTTCCGAGTCTAGCATTGCCGATCTAGCACAACTACGTCAGAAGCGCGGAGAAACTGTGACGGAATACATCCAGCGCTTCAGGAATCTTAGGAACCGATGCTTTTCGGTTCGTATAAATGAGAAGGAAGCAGTCGAGTTGGCAGTAGCGGGCCTTGCAACACAGCTCAAGGACACGGCCTCCCAAGCAGATTATCCCTCGCTGGCGCACATGGTTCAGAAACTTTCAGCATATGAACAGCGCCACCCGGACCTGTACCAAGACAAGTTCAAGCGTGCAGTGGCCCCGGTCGATGCAGAGGAAGACGAAGTTCCTGCGGGAGACCAAGAAGTAGCAGTGGCTGAGTGGACTCGGGGAGGAACCCCCGTGTCCTGCAAGTGGGTAAAGCCACCAGGCCCGCCCAGGGGATTTGATTTTGACGTGACCAAGACTGAGCAAATCTTCGACCTCCTACTCAAGGAAAAGCAGTTGAAGATACCTGAAGTTCTCAAGTTCCCCACGGCGCAAGAGCTGAATGGAAAGCCATACTGCAAATGGCATAACTCGCTCTCCCATGCCACCAACGACTGCGGGGTGTGGCGTCAGCACATCCAAGCGGCGATAGAGAACGGGCGTCTAATTTTCAACCAGTACGCCATGAAGGTCGACACACACCCCTTCCCCGCCGTAAACATGGTGGAGTATGCTTGCCATGCAGGGTGCCAACCGGGTTTCCTGTGCAATATCAACATGGTAGATCTTGGACACCACGCTGGCAAGGATGATGATGAGGGCAGCTGCTCTCATAGCAAGAATGAAGAGGAAGCCGCTCCACGCGATCGGCTCCGCCAAGACGGCAAGCGCTACGTCACAGAGGGAGAAGTGAAGAACATAAGATATCAGCGACCTCTCTCTGATCACCTCCTCAACAAGTATGTGGGTCAGTACGACCAACGCCGGCGGTCCAGCGATGATGATGAAGGAGTTCGTCTGGCCAGAGAAGCCAGAAGACATCGTCGGCAGAATCGCGATGAGGAGGAGCACGAGCGTTGTGCCAAGGGAAAGGCGAGGGAGCAAGGCGACGAGGACGGTACATTGGAATTGTCCCTTCTTCGAGCACTCGCTGGGATTCAGGAATGAGCCGATTGCCAACAATCGGCAATTGCCCGTAATGCAACCGGAAGAAGAAGGAGGCAGCCAACGTGTCCGTGTTCGAGCGCTTAGGACCTCTCCCGCCACAGAGCAAACGAGCTGAGTCCCCTCGGTTGGAAGATCTCGAAGATTCGGAAGACGAGGGAGAAGAAGAAGACAGGTACCACCGGCCAAGGTGGTGCCCCGACGGACTCAGCCGTTCCCAGAAACGCAGGGTTCAACGATTGCGCGGCCTGGAAGAAGCCGAGAGGTTATACTTGCATACATTGAGGAAGGCAAGGCCTGACCTGGCTGCAAAGGTTCAGCAAACCCTGGATGAAGAGGGTCGTCCACGGAAAATGGAGTGGCGCCCCAAGCAAAGGAAAGCCGATGATGAAGCATCGGCTGGCACAAACATGGTGCTCGTTCTTCCGGCAGAGCTTAGCGCTCCACGATCACACGATGCATTCAAGGTGGGCGACAGCAAGCGTGCCAACATGATGAAGTCAGAGATTGGGCTGGTCTTATATACCGGCCTGAACGAGTAACAAGAACACGTCAATGAGCAAACATGGCGAGGCTGATCCTTGTGATCGGCCCCAAAAAATTTATGAAGGGACATCACAAAACCTTCGCCGAGCAAACAACATGGAGGCCGATTCCAGCAATCGGCCAAAATTATCCTCACCCACCGTTCTGCCTGGGTTCAACATGTTATCCAACAGAGCCGATACCATCAATTCTCTTGACAGAATCGGCTCACCCAGGTGGATGAAACACGAGGATATGCAACGGAAGCATCTCATCTTTTGGTGATGGGTATTGGAATACGGGGGCCGATGCATTAGTCGGCTGTAAAAATTCTGAAAATTCGAAAATTTTCGAGCACAGCCGATGCAGCAGACATCGACTTAAGGATATGGAAGCCGATGCGTGGCCATCGACTCAAGAGGAATAACTGTTATGATCAGAGGGTCAATGGAGCACAAAGGGAGATTTTTTATGAAGGAACTCCTCAATGGAGTAGTTTGGAAGCTCAGATCCTCTCTTCAAGAACAATGCCAGGAGCAGCCTAGACGTGCAGATCAGGTCAAGGATGGATTGCATGAACTCCGCCAAAAGAAAAGAGCCGATCTAGCCGGCAAGTTGCAGGAAGAACTGAAGAAGCTCGGGGGGGCAGCTCGCCTTGAAGGCTCTCTGCTTTGAGAAGCCGATTTATGTTCAAATCGGCTGGCTCTGCATAAGGAACTTCCCCACACACGATCAAGCCCAGGTCCATATAGCTAATTCGCGTATCCTCGTCTCTGTTTTGGCTGAGACTCGGGGGGCAACAGGCCTATGGATGCCTTGTTCTTAAGAGCCGATTGGAGGTACCTCGGTTATTGTTGCATCATGATCGTCTCAGGGAGGAACTGGGAAGGAAAAGCCGTCGTCTGGTACGAGGTTTGGACCGTGCTGGTACTGCAAGAAAAGAGGAGATTGGTTCCTCAAATTAGCCGATGAATAGTCATCGGCTGCGGGGCTGCAAAACGCCACGATTGAGAAAATCAATGATAGCCCGATTCGTCACTATCGGTCTTGGTGTGGCAAGCGGAAGGATGGAAATTGGATTAATGAAAGGAGAAATTGGAAGAACAGTTCTCATTAATTCAAAGGAGCAGCTTTACAAGAAGAGCCGATGGCTCTCAAAAGAGGGATCTAGTGCCTAGTGCACTGCTACTGCTAGTCCTATTCTACTAGTCGTCGCTGTCCTCATCGTCACCGTCGTCGAGGTCGTCGGCGCTGCTCCCAGGAAGCTCCTCGCCGCTGCTGCCCCGGCCGTCTCGCTCGGAGCCTCCTCCTCCTCCTCGTCATCATCATCGTCCTCGCTATCCGCCCAGCCGCGGAAGCGCTTCGTTGGAGGATACCCGATGGAGGCGGAAGAATCATCTTCCTCCTCCTCATCTTCTTCCTCGTCGTCATCGTCGTCCTCGCTGTCCGCCCACATGCGGGAGCGTTTCTTCGGCGGAAGCCTGGCAGAGAGGGAGGCCTTGGTCTTCTCCGCTTCTCCTCCCTTTTTCTCCTTGTCCGAGGAGATGGGGTGCTCCCCGGAGCGGAGATCGTCCTCTTCTTTGCTCTTCGGCAACGGTTGGAGAGAGGTGCCTGAAGCGGAGGAGGAAGAGGAAGACATGGCTGCAGGAGAGAAGGGTTTTTGGTTTGGTGAACGAGAGCGAGCAAGGCGATGGAGTGGTGAACCGTTTGGCACAGATAATTAAAGAGAGTGTAGTGGAGATTTAATGCCGTACGGTTCTCGAGGGCGTGAGGCCGAAATTGACGATTCATACAGAGAAGCCCGGGAGGCGAGGCGTAATGATGGAAGATTCTGCGGCAGCTCTGCTCTGCCACAACATGACCCGACGAAAGAAAGCGTAATGATTTTGGAAATGTCATTTCCAAAACCAGGGGGGCATGTGTTATCACCAGAATTTGACCGAGTCAGAGGTGGGCCGCGATCAAGATGGGTTTGAAGAAATATATAGAAGGAATACGTGGATCGGCCTTTTATGCCAAGTTGGGCTTAATTGCCCGTGTATCTGTAACATATTAGATCGCATCTTAGTTTAGAGATAGAATCTTACTCGTGCACGGTTTAGTGCACGCCCACATTAGAAAGTCCGCTGGACTATAAATATGTACCTAGGGTTTATGGAATAAACAACAACCAACGTTCAACCACAAACAAATCTCGACGCATCGCCAACCCCTTCGTCTCGAGGGTTTCTACCGGTAAGCATCATGCTGCCTAGATCGCATCTTGCGATCTAGGCAGCACAAGCTCGCCTACGTTGTTCATGCGTTGCTCGTATCGAAGCCTTTTTGATGGCGAGCAACGTAGTTATCTTAGACATGTTAGGGTTAGCATTGTTCTTCACATTACATGCTTTCGTAGTGCAACCCTTGCATGTCTAGCCGCCCTTACGCCTATCTTAGGCGTAGGGGCGGCACCCCGCTTGATCATAGTTTAGTAGATCTGATCCGTTACGATTGCTCCTTGTTCTACAAGGATTAGTTTAATATCTGCAATAGTTAGGCCTTACGAAGGGGGGGAGGATCCAGCGGCACGCAGGGTGTCGTTCGTTGGCCCTAAGCGGGGATGTTCCGAGGATCAACCTCGTGTTGGTTTTTAGGCCTTGCTTAGGATCGGCTTACGATCACCGTGCGTGGCCGCGAGGCCCAACCTGGAGTAGGACGATCCGATTATGCGGTGAAAACCCCACATCGTCGTAGATCTCATTAGCTTTACCTTGATCAAGCAGGACCACCATCGTCTGAATCATGGGTGGATCGGCTCTTTGAGCCGATTCACGGGATAACCTGAGAGCCGATCGAGGCTCGTATTTAACATGTACGTGTGTGCCCTGCAGGAAACTAAGCGAGGCATCATCCACACCTTCCTGACCAGGTATAGGTCAGGTGGCACGCCCTTGTGATAAACATCGGTGCGTGCGACCAGGAGGCTTTGCGGGCCGTCGCTCAGAGGGACTAGGGCCAGCCGCAGCCCTAGTTGTTCCCGGCTCTACGGTGTTGCCCGTCTCTGCCCGCCAGTGGGTTTCTGACGTCAACAATAGGGCGGCGCGGCCCCCCCTCTGGCCGCGCCAGCCTATGGTTTGGTGGGCCTGTGGCCCCCCTCTGACTTCTCTGGTGTGTTCTGGATGCTTCCGGGGATTCTAAGATCTTTGGCTTTGATTTCGTCCGATTCCGAGAATATTTCGTTACTAGGATTTCTGAAACCAAAAACAGCAGAAAACAGGAACTGGCACTTCGGCATCTTGTTAATAGGTTAGTTCCAGAAAATGCACGAATATGACATAAAGTGTGCATATAACATGTAGATAACATCAATAATGTGGCATGGAACACAAGAAATTATCGATACGTTGGAGACGTATCAGTGGTAAGGTCCTTTTGTCGCGGGCGGCCATCCGCGACAACGAAGGCGCGATAAAAGGTCCACCTTTTATCGCGGGTCTCTTACCACCCGCAACATATGGTCGACCACGTGGCAGGCGCGGGGCGCGCAGGGGACAGGCCCTTTTGTCGCGGGCGGTATTACCACCCGCGACAAAAGGACCTCTACGTGGCGCGCGCACAACGCTGCTGCTTTAGGGTTTGAGGGGTGCAGCACCCACCCCCCCGCCACCGACCACCTGTTATTTCATTTTTTTCATTCGAAAATAAAAGTTGGATATATTTGTACGCTACTAGATCAGTGGTACACGTTCATTCATTATATATATATAGATCGATCAAACAAATGTTGGAAGCAAAAGTCGATTCCCCTTACATGTAGATTCCCCTTACATATATATATATACATTTAGCTCACGATCGACAAGCGGTACTAACGACCGTCTATTTGGAGGTAGAGCATCTATTTGGACTAAACAAGCCTTTGTTGTTTAGTTCTTCTTTAACCAAAAGTCCCGCCGGTTCCTCCGCAATTCCTAGTAGGTGTTCCTTTGGTTGGAGTCTCGTCCCGCATGTAGTCGACCTATATACGCAAATGAGATGAGTATGACTATATCAATCTTGATAACGAAATATTGACGATAATAAATAAAGTTTGTGAGTGTTATTGCTTACGTTGAATTTATTTTTGTTCTGCGTCTCAGTGGTTAACATGCGAATGGACTCGCAAACGTAGTATCCACATAGATTCGTCCCTTGTGGCTGCTGAGGGCACGGTACAGGAGTAAATGTTAACTTCTCTGCCCAGGTACCGTCCTTACGATGTCTCTTGAAAGCGGTCCAAGCCACTGCCAGTGCAAAAGAATGATTGAATGAGTGGATAATTAATTGATATCTCACGAAAGATATAGCGCGGCGATGAAGGAAATTACACTTGGAGCAACTCTCGCAAGTCGTGGAACCCGTCCACGCCTCTACTCGGTGGGTCTCTTACTTCAACTATTCCCTTATCGGGTTGAATGTCTAGTAGAATCCAGTGGAAGCTGCACATGTTATGTATATACGTCAGGAATTACACTTAACATCGAGTAAGAAAAATTGAATGTGCATAAAAGATCATTAAGACACTCACTCGTAGTTGTAAGGAAACAATATTGAATCACAGAAATATTGCTCCCCCAAAAACCTTAGTAGGTTTCCCCCCGTGTCTTGGGCATTATGCTTTACCGTTTGAACATGTACTTTATCTGGGTCAACAAACCCAATATTGATAATATTATTACTTTTGCATTCACTGATCTTCAGTCTGCATAATAGAGAACACATAAGATATAATGAGTATATGCAATGAAAACGAACATGAACTGAATGAAAATAAACTTATATGTAGTTAACAACTTACAAGCAATAGCAACTCATGAGAGATTTGTCGAGGGCTTCTAAATTGAATAACCGCCGAGTTCATTCATCTCAATATGGATCTCCTCCTTTCGGTAGTAATATTCCCATGGTATAGTCGCCACGATGTACATTATGTTCTCCTTGCATGCATCAATGTACCACTGATGCAAATTCCGCATATGTGTTGGCAGTTTATGCAGCTGCTCTGTGCTGACCAAGTCGGCCCCGTAGACAAATTTAGGAGCTATATCAGCAGTGGATAGTGCAGCATCTGCTGCATACATCAATTCCTCCACGGTAACGTTACAGGCAGCCGCTAGCCTTGCAGCTTCTTCCATATCGAAATCACCATGTTCCGGCTGGTACACCTTAGGAACATTGAACACTTTGAGTGCTGGAATCGATTGTTTGGGCTGATCTCCGAGGAGGGAAACTTCCTTGCTCTTTTTGCCTTTTGTCGTTTGCTTGGCCTTGAGGGGTGCACTTGTTGAACTTGACTTCTTCTCGGCTGCACTTCTAGCTGATGATTTGCTCGTGCTAGCAATATCCTTCTTCTTAGCCTTGTCATCCTTGTTCTTCTTAGCCTTTTCATTCTCCCTCTTGTCATCAATTACCCTCTTAAGGTGGCGTGTATAGTCATCCTTCTTCTCGTGTAAGTCATATTGCGATGGTGTGTTCAGAAAAGAAGTAGCATATGCTATTTGCTTCTCGGTGTATGGCTCTGGCGCTGGAGGTTTTGGCTTATGAAAATGCTCATAGTTGTATTTCGCAACAATGGCCTCATTTTCCTCTGCAGTACGATCGTAAGGACGGGGGGAGGAACCTTTGGTACTTTTGGGAGGGGCGACATCTTGCGGACAGGACTCTTAAAACGCTTCCGGCTGGGTGCATTCCGAGTCTTAGTGGGCGGAGGCGGCGGCGCTGGAGATGGAGATGGACTACAGATGTCGTGGTTGACGTCGTACCCATAGGGTGATGGTGGCGACATGTGATCAGTAGGAGGAGGTGATGGTGGCCTGCGATCACCTGGAGGAGGTGATGGTGACCTGCTCGGACGACTGGTACTAGGGGCTACCCAGCTCGACGACCTGATGTTCTTCTTTTCCCGAGAGAATGATTTCTCCGAGCACCTCTCCGAGTGTAAGCCCCCCATCACCTCCGGGGATTTCGAGCTCCAATGTCTCCCACGACGGTACAACCGAATCCACCCCGACACGAGCATAGCCAGCTGGAATCTGATTGCCATGCCATGTTGCCGGCTCACCTTCGGGTCCAAATGCGGGTAAGACATAGCCGACCGCCACCTTAACAGACATGTTCCTGAACACCACATAGAGATCACAAGGTGTTTGCTCCTTGATTCCATCCACGGGGTCGCCAGGACCGGCATCTATCATCCGTTTAGGAGGGGCCTCCGAGTCGGCCACGCTGCTGTCTCGTCGCTGAGATATGCCAGCGGTATTATCTGGCTGGCGCTGTCCTTTTAGTTCATTTATTTCCAACTGCTGCTGCTGAATCTCCCGCTGCTACTGGTCAAGTCGGCGTTGGAACTCGGCCATCCAGTCATTCTGCACCTCCAGCTCGCGTTGTTTAGCTCTCGCTCGGCTTCTATAAGTCTCCGCGTCGGCCGGAAACCCAAGCGACCACGGAACACTAGGGCCGAAGCCTCTTGTTCGTCCTCCCTTCTCAGGATTACCGAGGACAAGTGTCAGCAAGTCTTTCTCTCTATCGGGAGCAAACTTTAGTTTTCCCGCCTTTATATCTGTCGTCACGGCAATCCATTTTTCCCTGGGTACCCTAACCCTGCTGTCACTTTCAACAATGTTCCCTGTCTTCATGTCATACTCACAACCATGCGCGAGGAACCAATTTCGAGCCCTAATGTCCCATCCTTCTCGCGTGGGTTCTGGAGTGATCCCCTTCAGCTCCATCTCAGCCTCTTGTGCATCCCACTTACGCATGGCTACTTCGTAGCCCCCTCGCCCCGTATGATGGTGATATTTCTTTTCGCTTGCATTCTTCTTGTTTTTCTTGGACAGAGTTCACAGCCTCCTCTGATTCTTTGTACTTCACAAATTCTTCCCAATTATGCTCCTGCTTCGCTAGGTAGTTCTCGAATAATGGAGGCTTCTTCTCTTTCTTATAAGCTTTCCATAACCGGTTCTTATACGCTCGGAAAAGTTCCCCCATCTTCTTAAGAGCCCATTTCTTCACTAGCGCCCTCTGCTTGGCATTCTCACAGTCCGATCCCAAATTTGGCAAAGTGAAATGTGACATGAGGTCGTCAATAAGTGTGTTCTTGTACCTATCGGCAACCTGATCTTCGGACACATTCTTGGTCTTGTTCCATTCTCTAACAGTGATCAGGATATGATCTCTAACCACAACTCCGCACTGATTCTTAAATGTCACTCCGACACTCGCGGGTGCCACAGGTTGGCCTTCCGGTGATATAGCTTCAATGTTGAAGTGGTCTTTTTTGCCCAGTCTCTTTGCCGGGCCTCGTTTCTCCAACTTATCTTCGGAGGCCTAAGAGAATAAAAATCAGTTAATTTATATACATATGTACATATAGAATTCCATTAATGCCTCAACTGATCGTATATACCTCGTCATTACCGGAGCCGTCGGCTTCTCCATGATCACCGGAGCCGTCGGCTTCTCCATCACCGGAGCCGCCGGCTTCTCCATGATCACCGGAGCCGTCGGCTTCTCCATCACCGGAGCCGCCGGCTTCTCCATCACCATCGTGGATTATGTTCTCGAAAATGTCTTCCTGTTCCAAGTCCCGTTCGAATTGATCCATTGTTTCTGCAAAAAATTAAATCGATAAGTACATGTTCTAACCCTAACCCTAATCTAACACTAACCAAACCCTAATCCTAGCTAACCAAACACTAACCTAACCCTAACACTAATCGGCGTCGGTGGTTTTCGCGAGAGGGAGAGAGAGGAGTTTGCGAGAGGGAGAGGGCCGGTGGCGGCGAGTGTTGTTCGCGAGAGGGAGAGGGGTGTCGGCGAGTGTTGTTCGCGAGAGGGAGAGGGGTGTCGGCGAGTGTTGTTCGCGAGAGGGAGAGGGGTGTCGGCGAGTGTTCGCGTCGGTTGTTCGCGAGAGGGAGAGGGGGTGTCGGCGAGTGTTCGCGAGATGGAGAGGGGTGTCAGCCATAGTTTTAAATAGCCGGCTATAGCCCCGCTACAGCCCGGCTATAGCCTTTCGAGCAAGGTGCGGCTAAAGGCATTCGCGTGCTAAAAGGTGGCTATAGCCCGCTATAGCCTGGCTATAGCCTTTTTCGGAGATCGCGGGTATATCCTATAGCCCGCTATTTAAAACTATGGTGTCAGCGAGTGTTGTTCGCGAGAGGGAGAGGGGTGTCGGCGAGTGTTCGCGTCGGTTGTTCGCGAGAGGGAGAGGGGTGTTGGCTAGTGTTCGCGAGATGGAGAGGGGTGTCAGCGAGTGTTCGCGAGAGGGAGAGCGGTGTCGGCGAGTGTTGTTCGCGAGAGTGTTTGCGTCGATTGTTTACAAACTAACTAATATAAAATTTAAATTAATACAAAATTTAATCTAACTAACTACAAAATTTGAATTAATACAAAATTTGAATGAACTATGTACAAAAATTTAAACTAACTAACTAATACTAAATTTAATCTAAATACTAATACTAACTAATACTAACTAACTAATACTAACTAATAATAACTAACTAATACTAACTAAATTTAATCTAAATACTAATACTAACTAACTAATACTAATTAAAACTAAATACTAATGCTAAGTAAACTAAACTAACTAACTTAAAAAAAAATTAATAAAAAACTTAAAGAAAAAAAAGGCCGGGGCATGGCGCCGGCCGGCACCGGCGGCCGCGCGCGCGGGGCGGCGGAGGGTGGCGGCTACCTGTGGCGCTGAGGGGCGGTGGCGTCCGGAGTTGCCGCGCGTGTAGATCGAGGCCGCGCGCGCGTAGGCGGCGCAGATCAGTGGCGGAGGCGGCGCGCGCAGAGGGCGGAGGCGGCGCAGACGGCGGGGGCGGCGAAGAGGCGGCGGCCGGAGGCGAAGAGGCGGCGGCCGGAGGCGAGGAAGATGGCCGGCGGCGGCGCGGTGAAATTTGGCAGCCTAGCGGCGCAATTTCTCTAAGGGAATGGCCTCCCGGGTGTCGCGGGTGGGGGCTCCGCCCGCGGGGTTAGGTATTTATACCTAACCCCTTTTGTCGCGGGTCGAGCCACGGACCGTGATAAAAGGCCCCCCTTTTATCGCGGGTCGTGCCACCACCCGCGATAAAAGGGGGGTCCTTTTATCGCGGGCCGTGGCTCGACCCGCGACAAAAGGGGGTACGAGCTGATCCGTGGCACAGCCCATCCAACGGCTCTGGCCGTTTGAATCCAACGGCCTAGAGCCGTTGGATGGGCTGTGCCACGGATCAGCTCATCTCACCCCTTTTCTTTTTTCTATTTTAAATTAATAAAACTATTATTTCAATAACTTTTGAATGGTAACTCAAATACAAATGTTTTATATATGAATATTGATCAGAAAAAGCTAATGAACATGAATATGACATCCATATACCTATTCCAAGTGCCGCCGTGCCACACGTGTCGCATCCCCGTGCCACGTGTCGCGTCCCGTCGACGCCGTCGTGCGACGTGTCGCCACCGCTTCCACGTGCCTCGCCCCGCCGACGCCGGCGTGCGACGTGTAGCCACCGCTTACACGTGCCATGCCCCGCGTGCTCTATATAGAGCGACGAGTGCGGGCGCAACCACACGTCGCCACCGCCTCCGCTCATTCATCTCCGGGATGCCTCCACGTCGTCGAGGGCGTCCGGTTTCCGTGGCGTTCGAGTGCGTCCGAGCGGTAGGTTCACCGCCGAGATACGCGCCGGTGGCTTCCGCCTCACCCTCGGCACGTACAACACGCCGGAGCTGGCGGCGCGCGCTTACGACGCGGCGGCGTGGCGCTTTCGGCGGCCAGGGCACGACATGAACTTCCCGGATGTTGAATCGCTAGAGGAGGCGGAGTTCCTCGCGCCACCGCCGTGCCTCGTCGACGACGTGGACCGTCGCCGGCACCGCCAGGTGCAGCGCAGGATCGCCATCGCCGAGCGCGACGAGCAGTTGATGCGCCGGTGGAGGGCGCGGTCCCCGACGCGTTCTTTGCTAACCTTAGGGCACAACGCAGGTCCAACAGGCGCCACCGTCGGGCCGTTGCCGCCTCCGAGCTCGAGAACCCGAATACAACTTGGACCGAAAACGACCCTCGGTGGGATGACATTTGGACGGAGACAACCTCCGACGACGAGTAGAGACTAGACTAGTAATTTATCTATTTTATTGTAATTTCAATAAAGTCGTTGTCGGTTCTATTAGTTTAAATTTAGTTTATAAAGTCGTTGTCGGTTGTTTTTGTTCAATAAAGTGGTTGACACGAAATTTATTACGATTGAACTGAAATTAAAGTACAGAGCTCAACTGAAAAATAAGATACATGGCCAGATTCGAATGTTGGAGCCGTTCAATCATAGTCGTGCCTAGCCCTATAATAGTCGCCACTGTAGTCATCATAGTCGCCGACGTCATCGTCTCTAGCATCGGGGTCGCGGTTGTCGAACCTCGGCGGATGACCACGCGTGGGCTGGGATTGAGGGTAGCGCAGGCGGGGGCCACGATAGGCCATGACGCTCTGGAGAGTCCGGCCGCGCCACCACATCCGACGGCCGGCCTCGTTGAAGTTCGAAGGAGGCGGGCCGTCCTCCTCGTACACGGCAACCGCCCTCTCACGCCGATTGATGAAGAAGCTGTCCCAAGTCGGGCTGTAGTCGGGATGCCACCGGGGATTCCTCCGCTGCTCAGGCGTGAGCTCGAAATAGTAGTGGTTCGTGATGGCCATCTCGCGTGGCACACCTACAGGGATAGGAGGGACCGGTACGCCTCCGACGCTCAGCAACCAGCCGGTCGGGACGCGGTAGCCAGGCGGGCAGGGGTAGTTCGAGGCGCAAAGCGCCTCCGCCTCCCGGGGTGTTAGACATACGATGGAAGCCATGGGAGAGAGTGATGAGGTTTGCAGATATGAGTCCAAGCCTACATATATATAGTGGAAAAATGGCGGGAATGCGGGAAGAAAATAGGCGGGAACGAAGTGGCGCGCGAAACTTTCATCCCGGGTGGAGGCTCAAACCGGGACAAAAGACTGGGGGAGGCTTATCTAGGAGGGCCTTATCCGGGGGGATGATGTGCGGGTAACCTTTTGTCACGGTTGGTGGCTGCAACCGGGACTAAAGCTGTCGGCAGGATAAGGACGCGTGGGTGGACGCACTGCTCGATGAGATAAAGCATGTAGCGCACGACGCCCTGTCGAAGGAACAAGACAAAGTAGAAGCGGTGCCGTGCCTATAATAGGAGCATCGATACGCCTTGCCAAGCGGATCAACAAGCCAAGCACGGTTTCATTCCCATGGATGAAGGAAAGGGTTGGGAAATCTCCCGTGGCGCAGCTTCTCGAAGATGTCGTTGGTGCACACGCCCTACGGCATCTTCGGAAGCTGCTCCTCGAAAAATTTCCCTGCAAGCCCGTGAAAGACTCCCATGAACCTCTCGAAGGGGAAAGGGTTCTCATTATTACATAAATGTAGAGATTGTGTCTTGGGAACTATATATGAAGAATACATTATTACATCACCATCTAGTGTTGTGATCTTCTACGCCGTAGCCATGGAGAATCTTCATCATTTAGTAAGATGCTTGGGTCAATTTTCACCATGAAGGGCGGAATTTCTTTAAACTTATTATAATCTTCTGACATGTCTGTCTTGTCATCCACTCCCACGATGTTTCTTTTCCCCGAAAGAACTATGTGGCGCTTTGGCTCCTCGGTTGATGTATTCTTTTGTTGATTTCTTTTTCTTGATTTGCTAGACATGTCCTTCACGTTGAAAACTTGAGCCACCTCGCTGGCTAGGACAAATGGCTCGTCCGAGTACGCAAGATTGTTGGGATCCACTTGTTATCATACCGTACTTATCGTCAATATGTATACCGCTGAGCTTCACCCATTTGCACCGAAACAAAGGGACCTTAAAAGTGGGACCATAGTCAAGTTCCCATATCTCCTCTATGTATCCATAATATGTGGTGGTCTGCCCATTCTCGTCTTTTGCATCGAAGCGGACACCGCTGTTTTGGTTGGTGCTCTTTTTATCTTGGTCGATCGTGTAAAATGTATTCCCATTTATCTCGTACCCTTGGAATGTACATATGTTTGAAGATGGTAACTCTGGCCAACAAGAACAGCTGCTCCACAACAGATGGGTCATTAATGAGATGTCTTTGCAACCAAGCTGCCGAAGGTATTCATGTGTTGACGTGTAATCAAGGACTCGGGCTGGCCCGGGTTTATTTCTCGTAAAGCATTCTTATGTTTCTCGATGTACGGAGCCACCAAGATGGAATTGTATAGAACTGTGTAATGTGCTTGATTGAAAGAAATCTTGTCCCTGCACACCGTTGCTTTCCTTCCTAGTGTGCCTTTTCCAGTCAGCCTTCCCTCATACCGAGATTCAGGAACACCAATCGGCTTAAGGTCAGGAAGAAAGTCAACACAAAACTCAATGACCTCCTCAGTTCCGTAGCCCTTTGAGATACTTCCTTCCGTCCTAGCTCGGTTATGAACATATTTCTTTAAGACTCCCATGAACCTCTCGAAGGGGAACATATTGTGTAGAAATACGGGACCGAGAATTCTAATCTCTTCAACTAGGTGAACGAGGAGGTGCGTCATAATATTGAAGAAGGATGGTGGGAACAACAACTCGAAGGCGACAAGACATTCAACCACATCTTCCTGTAATCTCGACAAAGTTTCGGATCCATTACCTTCTGAGAAATTGCGTTGAGGAATGCACATATCTTCACAATGGCTAGTCGAACATTTTACGGTAGAAGTCCCCTCAATGCAACCGGAAGCAATTATGTCATAAGCACGTGACGAGTCATGCGACTTCGGGTTCTGGAATTTTTCTCCTTCATATTTACTATCCCCTTTATATTCGACGAGAAACCGGACGGAACCTTGATACGGAATAGGGCTTCAAAAAAGATCTCCTTCTCTTGTTTGGTAAGAGCGTAGGCGGCAGGCCCTACAAACTGCCCTGGATGATTGCCGTTTCGTCCTTTATGACATTCCTGGTCCTCCCGTGCTTACGGTGTATCTTTTGTCTTTCCATACACGCCCGAGAAAACCTAGAATATTCACACAAAGATTCTTGGTCAGGTGCATCACGTCAGTTGCAGAGCGGACTTCCAGGACTTTCCAATATTCTAGCTCCCAAAAAATTGATTTTTTCTTCCACATGGGCGCGTGTCCGTCAGCGTCTTTCGGAACAGGTCGACTGCCTGGACCCTTTTCAAAGATAACATTTAAATCCTTGACCATGTCAAATATATCAGCACCACTACGGGGAATAGGCTTCGGACGGCGGTCTGCCTCGCCATCGAAATGCTTGCCTTTTTTCCTTAAGGGATGCTTGCGCGGAAGGAAACGACGATTGAACGGGTACAAAACTTTTCTTCTTTTTTCCAAATATTTACTTTCAGTCTCATCTAAACAGTGTGTGCATGCATTGTATCCTTTGTTCGTACGTCACGAAATGTTACTGAGAGCGAGGCCAATCATTGATGGTTACGAATAGCAACGCTCGTAGGTCAAATTCTTGCTCGGTGTGCTTATCCCACACACGTACACCTGGTTTGGCCCACAACTCCAAAAGTTCATCGACTAATGGCCTTAGGTACACATCAATGTCGTTGCCCGGTTGCTTTGGGCCTTGGATAAGCACTGGCATCATAATGAACTTCCGCTTCATGCACAACCAAGAAGGAAGGTTTTAGATACATAGAGTCACGGGCCGAGTGCTTGTGGCTGCAGCTCTGCTCCCCAAAGGGATTCATGCCATCCGTACTTAGACCAAAGTATAAGTTCCTTGCCTCACTCGCAAAATCCGGGAACTCTCTCCCGATGTTTCTCCACTGCCGACCATCGGCGGGGTGCCTCAACATCGCGTCTTTCTTACGTTCTTCCATGTGCCATCGCAACAACTTGGCATGCTCTTTGTTTCTGAACAAACGTTTTAACCGTGGTATTATGGGAGCATACCACATCACCTTCGCAGGAACCCTCTTCTCGGGTGGCTCGCCCTCAACATCACCGGGGTCATCTTTTCGATCTTATACCGCAATGCACCGCATATCGGACATTTATTCAAATTCTCGTACTTCTCACCGCGGTAGAGGATACGATCATTAATGCATGCATGTATCTTACGCACATCTAATCCTAGAGGGCGAGACAAGCTTCTTTGCTTCATATGTACTTGACGGGCAATTCGTTATTTCTTGGAAACAGACTTCTTTAATATTATCATCAATTTCTCAAATCCCGAGTCAGTCACACCGACCTCTGCCTTCCATTTCAGCAATTCCAATATGCTACCCAGCTTTCTATGTCCATCTTCACAACCTGGGTACAACAATTTGTGGTGGTCCTCTAACATCTTGTAAAACTGCAACCTCTCCTTATCCGTGGCACAATCTCTTCTTGCATCAGAAATGGCCCGACGAAGATCATCATCAACAGGATCATCTGATGCCTGTTCTTCACCTCCTTCTTCTTCATTGTCGTCCATTGCGGTATCATCGCATTCAGAGAACATAGATCGGTACTGGTCATCGTTATCTTCTTCTTCATCGCCGTCTTCCATCATAACCCCTTCTTCTCCGTGCTTGGTCCAAACATTATAGCTGGACATGAATCCAAACCGAAGCAGGTGGCTCTTAATGTCTCTTGAGAAAGAGTAATCCTTCTCATTCTTACATTTCAGACATGGACAACACATAAAACCTTGCTTCGACTTGTTGGCCTCGGCCACAAGCAGGAAATAATTCACGCCCTCTCTGAAAGCGGGAGCACATCGGTTACCGTACATCCATGGATGACTCATCCGCATCATAAGTGTATCGGATGCAATCACCTTGCTAAAATTAGTATTGTACGGACTATGTATATACGAGAAAATAATTGCTAACCTTTTAGGATCAAAAAGAGGAGAAATCTTATCAAATAAAATCAAGTGGCATCCCTCACAAGCATTCCATCAAACACTTCTTGTGCACATGAAGAAAAAATGAGCTAGCATACACCTCCACCTTTCACCACCAAGGAAAAAAATGTAGGGAGGTGGGGGGGGGGCTGGCTGCGTGTATATATAGGCATGGCCCTTTTGTCGCGGGCCGTATTACGACCCGCGACAAAAGGGGTGCTGAGGATGATACGTCTCCGACGTATCGATAATTTCTTATGTTCTATGCCATATTATTGATGATACTTACATGTTTTATGCACACTTTATGTCATATTCGTGCATTTTCTGGAACTAACCTATTAACAAGATGCCGAAGTGCCGATTCTTGTTTTCTCGCTGTTTTTGGTTTCGAAATCCTAGTAACGAAATATTCTCGGAATTGGACGAAATCAAGACCCAGGGGCCTATTTCTCCACGAACCTTCCGGAAGACCGAAGAGCATACGAAGTGGGGCCACGAGGTGGCCAAACCACAAGGCGGCGCGGCCAAGGGGGGCCCGCGCCGCCCTGTGGTGTGGGCCCCTCGTCAGGCCCCCGACTCTGCCCTTCCGCCTACTTAAAGCCTCCGTCGCGAAACCCCTGATGCGAAAAACCACGATACGGAAAACCTTCCAGAGACGCCGCCGCCGCCGATCCCATCTCGGGGATTCGGATATCTCCTCCGGCACCCTGCCGGAGAGGGGATTCATCTCCCGGAGGACTCTACACCGCCATGGTCGCCTCCGGAGTGATGAGTGAGTAGTTCACCCCTGGACTATGGGTCCATAGCAGTAGCTAGATGGTTGTCTTCTCCTCATTGTGCTTCATTGTTGGATCTTGTGAGCTGCCTAACATGATCAAGATCATCTATCCGTAATACTCTATGTTGTGTTTGTCGGGATCCGATGGATAGAGAATACCATGTTATGTTAATTATCAAGTTATTACATATGTGTTGTTTATGATCTTGCATGCTCTCCGTTATTAGTAGAGGCTCGGCCAAGTTGATGCTAGTAACTCCAAGAGGGAGTATTTATGCTCGATAGTGGGTTCATGCCTGCATTGACACCTGGGACAAGTGACGAAAGTTCTAAGGTTGTGTTGTGCTTGTTGCCACTAGGGATAAAACATTGATGCTATGTCCGAGGATGTAGTTATTGATTACATTACGCACCATACTTAATGCAATTGTCTGTTGCTTTGCAACTTAATACTGGAGGGGGTTCGGACGATAACCTGAAGGTGGACTTTTTAGGCATAGATGCAGTTGGATGGCGGTCTATGTACTTTGTCGTAATGCCCAATTAAATCTCACCTGTACTTATCATGACATGTATGTGCATTGTTATGCTCTCTCTATTTGTCAATTGCCCGACTGTAATTTGTTCACCCAACATGCTTTTATCTTATGGGAGAGACACCTCTAGTGAACTGTGGACCCCGGTCCATTCTTTAATACTGAAATACAAATCTGCTGCAATACTTGTTTTATTGTTTTCTCTGCAAACAATCATCTTCCACACAATACGGTTAATCCTTTGTTACAGCAAGCCGGTGAGATTGACAACCTCACTCGTTTTGTTGGGGCAAAGTACTTTGGTTGTGTTGTGCGAGGTTCCACGTTGGCGCCGGAATCCCCGGTGTTGCGCCGCACTACATCCCGCCGCCATCAACCTTCAACGTGCTTCTTGGCTCCTCCTGGTTCGATAAACCTTGGTTTCTTTCTGAGGGAAAACTTGCTGCTGTGCGCATCATACCTTCCTCTTGGGGTTGCCCAACGAACGTGTGAAATACACGCCATCACGGGACGCGCCAGAGCTCAGACCCCTTTTGTCGCGGGTTGTGATACGGCCCGTGACAAAAAGGCGCGATAAAAGGCCCGGCTCGCTCCAAATGGTTTCGGGGCGACGTGGCCAGGCCATTTGTCGCGGGTGCTGGCGCGCCCGCGACAAAAGGCTCACACGAAAGCCCTGTTTTCTACTAGTGACACTATACGGTTAATCCTTTGTTTCCAGCAAAACCGATGAGATTGACAACCTCACTGTAAATTGGGGCATAGTATTTTGCTTGTGTTGTGTGCAGGTTCCACGTTGTTGCTGACGCCGGTAGTGCGTCCTGCCAAAAGTCAGCTAGTAACACCTTTAGACGTGATTTTTTTCTCCTACTGCTCGATTAATCCTTGATTTCTTACTGAGGAAAACTGTTGTTGTGCTCATCATACCTTCCTCTTGGGGTTCCCCAACGGTGTGCAACTGCACAACATCAGCGCCTCCTCCCGAAGCTCGACGTGGACGCAGGGCTCGCGATTGGCGACTTCGTCGACGAGCGCCACCTCGACACCGTCGTTGGGCTCGTCTCGCGCTCGAGCCAGCACGACGCAGACAAGCCGGAGGAGTGGCGGCTCATCGCGGAGGAGCAGGGCAAGGTCTTCGTCGACCTCGGCAGCAGCGGCGAGTGATGAGGCCACCGACGCGCCGGCGTCACGGCACAGGGCTCCGGTGAGCATCCCAGAGCCAATTTTTAGTTCTAGGTTGCCGTGGCGGCGGATTTTAGCTCAAATTTAGCTAATTCGAGTTGCTTTTGGTTCATTGTTGTCAACACCCGGATTTTTATGTCAAGATGCCTATTATGTCATACATCGCAATCCCAGGAAGATTGTTGTTGCGAGACATAACAGTCGATATCATAAGTCATCATTCATTACAAACCATAGTCGTCTTACAAATTCAGATCACATGATCCAATATTACACAAATAGTTAATCTAATGATCAACGAACACATTACATAGCGGAAGCGTAATAGAAGAGGACTATCTAGTCCACATGCCAACACTTGACGTTAGAAGAACTCCTAGTTGGTGTAGACGTCATGCTGACCGTCATCTTCGTACTGTGGCTCCTCTTCATAGTCTGGCCATTGGAATAGCCAAGGACACAGCCGTGAGTACTTTAAAGTACTCGCAAACTAATACTAGTGTAAGTACTATCAATTTTAGTAATAGGGTGCGAAGCTCTAGTTTTATTTGCATAAAGCCAATTTTAGTTCACAAGCATTTGATAAAAGACTCTTCATATGCTAACTAACTCAAGTGGGAACATTAGTGTCATTCCCACAACTCAGTGGTGATTCAAGTCAAGTCACCATTCAATACCTCAACCCTTTTCAAAGAAATATCTGAAAACCGTAACAGTATGGTCTTTCCAACTGTCCGTAACCGTGGACACGGCTATTCGAATAGATTTACACTCTGCAGAGGTTGCACACTTGTGCCACAACATTTGATTACATCCGTCAGGGATAACCCTGAATCATCGTAACTCAGTACGCGGATCATCAACCATAACCTTTCACTTACATACCCTAGTATAGGTACCTCTCCCCATGAGCTTGGCCTCCCAGTGAAGACAAACCGTCAGCCTGGGAACTGCACAGGGCTTGGGCTGTACATTCACCTCATTTCACATCATATCACTTTTAACGGAGGCAACCTCGACATAACCCCTATGATGCTTGTTCAGAGGGAACCCCTACTAAGATGCATAAACTTCCAGTTAAGCCCTACCCATAATCAGGTATTGTGGGGGTACTCAAATATTGGAAAGGTATCGCATTCAAACCAACCATCAGTTTTATCAAAGTTCACCAAGTCCTTCACAAGTCACATTCACCTTCAAAATCTTTCAATAAAATGATTCATCATTCCAAGGTTTTCAAAGTCACTTCACTTCTTCACAAGTTCCCATCTAGAGTAGTCAATTTTATTTGTTAGCACTAGCAACTAGTCATGAGGGGTGCTACTTAACTCATAAGCTTTTTAGGCTAAGTTTGATACTCTTGCTCTACTCTATACTTATACCAAAGTTAACTATAAAAGTAAGCTTTAAATAAACAAGTAAAACTTGCAAGGTATAAACTTGGGATATGATCATTGAACACAAGGTAAGGTGGAACGGTGCCTTTCTCAAGAGAGCCTTGCACTTGCAAGAATATTAGCTTGCCTTGGTGGGTGTACTGGTCAAAGTGGTCTTCCTCCTCCTGGTACTCCTCGGTACTAGCGTCTAAAACGGATACGAGGTAACAATTACCAAACAAGCTTAAGGGCTAGAACTAAACACACAAAGGGGTTCACACAAACTATCCTAGCATCTTCACATACCTAACATGTGGGTTGAATTTGTTTTCTTACTTGAAGAAAAATAATTTCCTCTCATTACAATTATTAACTAGTGCTTCTCTTTAGTTCTTGGAGGAAATAATTTCCTCTCATTGAATCTTTATTAAGATTTAATTTCATCCACAAATCATGTATGAATCCATGTTGACCAAGGTTAACCATTCATCATCATCATTTGAGAGAAGGATTTAAATGAGGTAGAGTACCTCGTGCAATTTAACATTACTTTGATCATAAGTTAATGTCATCAACTAAGTCAATATGAGATTTTGTAGAACATGGTTACTACCTCATATTGAGTTACTTGAGACAAGATTTAAATGAGAGCAAGCCTCTCATATGATTTAAAAATAGTTCTGGACAATATCACTTGACAAGATTTAAATGAGAGCAAGCCTCTTATATTTTTGGTTGATTTTTAATAATTGTTTGAAGTTGCAAAAGTCCCTGCCTTGTTATTTTTGTCACATTAAATCTACAAAAAATCTCATGCTGAGACCAGTGTATTTGGATAGATCTTTTCTCTAGCTTTCCAACCGTATGTAATTCATCAAATTTGGTTGATCCAAATTGATTCTATTCAATTTTGAACAAAGCATCTGTAAGCAAATTTTGAATTAAAATTAAATTCGAATTTGAATTCACGGGCCTAGGCGGGAAAAGCTACTGGGCCGAAACGGTTTAAACGGGCGAATCCAGCCTACCACGCGTCCAGCACGTGTGGGCTGCCTGACGGGTGGGCTCCACCCGTCAGCCTCTCATTACAACGCGAAGCGGTACGGGGGTGTCTGGGCTGCACGATTAGAATGAGATCCAACGGATCTCATTCATCATCGTCGCCGGCGAGATAGGGTCTCTGGCGCGGCGCAGGTGGGGGGTCGGAGGGTTCACCGTGGCTCCAGCAAGGGTGGGCAATGTGCGAGGTGAAGTGGTCGTCGACGGCGAAGCTCCAGGTACTGGCGGCAGCTCCGGGGATGGCTCCAATCGACGGCGGCGAGCTGCGGTACTGGCGGCCTCCGGTGGTGAAATTGGCGAGCTCTGGTGGCTAATCGAGGCGAGGAGGTGGTCGAGGAGGTCAAGTGAGGAGTGGGGATGGTGCTGGTGTGAAGAAATGGACGAGGGGAGGCATGTATTTATAGTGGCGGAAGGGGGGCAGGGTACTGCGGCAATGGCGATCGTGGCGCGGGCGTTGCGGCGGCGTAGGGAGGTAGGCGAGGGCGGCGTCCTGTTCCACACTTCATGGCAGTTCTTCTGGCGGCGACGGCTAGGCTAGGCGGTGCCAAACGCGGTCGGGCGGTCGCGAGGATCTGCGCGTCAGTGGCGGGATGTGGTCGTCGTCTCCGGCAGCGGCGGGCGCGGGTCGGCGAAGGGAGCATGTCCGTGAGGTTCCTCGTGTCGTGGGGAGGCTCCATGCGAGAGAAGGGATCCATGGGTGGCGCAGTGCGTCGAGGCGACGTGTGTGCTGCGCGTGCCCGTGGGCGCGTCCATGCCGTCGTCGGCATGCACAGGGCGTCGTGGGCGCGTGTGTGTCTGGTGCCTGTGGGGCATTTCTTCGAAACTGGCTAGCTCAGGTGGGTTCAGTAGGGTGTGGTGGCGTCCTTTGGCATGGTGGCCAGGTTTGGAGGGAGGAGAGAGGGGGAGCATGCCATGGGGAACATGGCCGGCATGGCCATGGCTATGCCATGTTTGGCCCTCCTCCTAGGGTTTCAATGCTTGGGTTAGGGCTAGAGGGGACCAGGGAACATGGCTAAATCAAGTGGTTTTCAGAAATGGGGCTAGGCAATATTTCAAATAGTGAACTTTGGATTGGACAAGATTTGCTCACCAAGTGTTTGTGAATATGGCCGCATGAATTCAATTTTGAAATTTTTGAATGAAACTTGTTGGATTTGTTTCAAATGATCAACAACACACATTGGTGGTGGTGGCATTCAAAAATAAAAAGAATTGCAAAATTTCAATTTGAATAGGATGTTGAATCTGTTAAAAAGTCCCAACTTTGCTTGAGCATAACTTTTTATCTAGGATGAATTTGTACTGGTGGTCTCTACCAAAGTTGTTCACTTTGATGTGTACTTGGATGAGGTGCAAAGAGTTGGAATTGTTTGGTTTGAAAATCTCGAAATACATAGGCTCAAAGTAGGCATCAGGCCGAAATTGGCAGAATTGACCATTAGTGCATGTGAGCACAATTTGATTTCAAATTTGATTTGATTTGAGTTTCTTTGATTCCAAATTTTTTTATAAATGTTTAGTAACATAATACAACTAATGGTGCAAGCCAAAATGGTCTAGGTTGATGATTTGCAAAAATGGCATAAACCATATGTGAGGGTTTTGTGAATTTTCCATGTTATTTTCTTTTCTTCCTTTTTAACTTTCTTTGTGATCTTCAAAGATCAAGTTAGGGTTTTAAGTTGTAACACAAAAGAACACAAGTAATCATCATGGTAATCTCACACAATAATGCACAAACCTTATGCATGGCACCATATGCAAATAAAAGTTTTTGTTGGTTCTAAATTTTGAGTATTGGGAAATCTTCTTCTTCATTGATTTGAAATTTGGGATGTTACAAACTCTTCCCCCTTACAAAAGATCTCATCCCGAGATCGTAAAGAAAATTAGGTACTAAAGAGATCTAGGTATTCCTTCTTCATATAGTCTTCTCGCTCCCAAGTGGCTTCGTCTTCGGTATGGTTGCTCCATTGAATCTTCAGGAACTTGATACTCCTGGTGCGAGTGGTTCTGAAAGCTTCCTCCAGTATGCGAATAGGCACTTCACGATACGTCAAGTCCTTGCTGATATCCACTGATCTGTGATCAATGTTCTTGAAAACTTCGGTCTTCTCGGGCACTTCTAGACACTTCCGGAGTAGTGAGATGTGAAACACGTCGTGCACAGCCGACATTTCTTCTGGTAGTTCCAGTTGATAAGATACTTCTCCTGAGCGACTAAGAACTTTGAAGGGTCTGCCATATCGGGGTGCAAGCTTTCCTTTGAGCTGAAATCTCTGCATTCCTTTAAGGGGGATACTTTAAGATAGACAAAGTCTCCGATCTCGAAGGTCATCTCTCGGTGTCTCTTGTCGGCGTAACTCTTCTGTCTCGATTGCGCCGTCTTGAGGTATTCGCGGATCTTGTCACCTTCTCTTCAGCTTCTCGAAGAACATCTGGTCCAAAAACTTGGCTCTCTCCAACTTTCGACCAATTCAGAGGGGTACGACACTTCCTTCCGTACAGGGCTTCAAAGGGGGCCATTTGTAAACTGGCTTGATAGCTGTTGTTGTACGAGAATTCTGCGTAAGGCAGGCAGTCCTCCCACTTGGATCCATATTCCAGTACACAGGCTCTCAACATGTCCTCGAGTATCTGGTTGACTCTCTCAGTCTGTCCATCGGTCTGCGGGTGATAGGCGATACTAAAATTCAGCCGGGTTCCTAGTCCTTCATGTACTTTCTGCCAGAATCTTGAGGTGAATTGGGATCCTCTCTCTGACACAATTGACTTCGGGGTTCCGTGCAGGGCGACTATTCTGGAGATGTATAACTCAGCTAACTTTGGGCCTTGGTATGTAGTCTTGACGGGGATAAAATGGGCTACCTTGGTCAATCTATCAACCACTACCCAAATAGAATCATTGCCTTTGCTGGATTTGGGCAAACCTGTGATAAAGTCCATTCCTACTGAGTCCCACTTCCATTCTGGAATCTGCAGTGGTTGCAGCAATCCTGCGGGTCGCTGATGTTCCGCCTTGACTCTCTGACATATATCACACTTGGCGATGTAGCTTTCGATTTCTCTCTTCATTCCATGCCACCAGAATTGTTCCTTCAAATCCTGATATATCTTGGTTCCTCCGGGGTGAATTGAGTAAAGGGTGTCATGGGCTTCTTTCAGGATGACTTGCTTCAACTCAGAATCTGCTGGCACACATAGGCGTCCTTTGTACCAAAGAACTCCTGCTTCATCTTCGGTGAATCCCGGTGCTTTCCCTGCAGCTATTTGGATCTTGCTTCCGTCGATGCTAGCATTTCCCTTCTGGGCTTCTTTGATTTGGCTAATCAAGGTGGGTTGAAGCTCTATGCTGGCTAGGAATCCTTCACTAACTATTTCAACTCTAAACTGTTCAAATTCATGATACAGGCTGGGTTGCTCTATTGCGATCATGGAGTTCAACTGACACGGCAGTCTACTTAGGGCATCCGCTACCACATTGGCCTTGCCGGGGTGGTAGTGAATTTCCATGTCGTAATCCTTGATCAATTCTATCCATCTGCGCTGCCTCATATTGAGCTCCTTCTGTGTGAAAATTTACTTCAGGCTCTTGTGATCGGAATAGATCTCGCATCGATTACCCATGAGGTAATGACGCCAAACTTTCAAGGCTAAGACTACGGCTGCAAGCTCTAAGTCGTGGGTTGGATAATTCTGCTCATGTTGCTTCAGTTGTCTTGACAGATATGATATCACTTTGCCTTCTTGCATCAGCACACATCCAAGACCAATCTTGGAGGCGTCGCAGTAGACGTCAAAGGGCTTGGTGATGTCCGGCAGGATCAAAATTGGGGCTGAGGTCAATCTACTCTTGAGTTGCTGGAAACTTTCTTCACATTTATCCGTCCATTCAAACTTCTTGTCCTTCTTCAACAGTTGGGTCATTGGTCTAGCTATGCTTGAAAAGCCTTCCACAAATCCGCGGTAATATACGGCTAATCCAAGAAAAGCGCGGACCTCGGTCTGAGTGGTTGGGGCTTGCCATTCTTTAACGGTCTTGATCTTGGCGGGATCTACGGCAATTCCTCCTGCAGACAAGATATGTCCCAGGAATCCTACTTCCTTTAACCAAAACTCACATTTGCTGAACTTGGCATACAACTTGTGCTGTCTAAGGGTCTCTAGGATAACCTCCAAATGTTGCTCATGTTCTTCTTCAGATTTGGAGTAGATAAGGATGTCGTTGATGAAGACAACGACAAACTTATCCAAAAAGTTCATGAAGATCTTATTCATGAGGTTCATGAAATAAGCGGGGGCATTGGTTAATCCAAACGACATGACGTTGTACTCATACAACCCATATCTGGTGGTGAAGGCAGTCTTTGGGATATCAGTCGCACGGATCTTCAGCTGATGATAACCAGTCCTAAGATCAATCTTAGAGAACACTTTGGCACCGGTCAACTGGTCAAACATGTCTTCTATCTTGGGTAAGGGGTACTTGTTCTTGATGGTGACATCGTTAAGCTTAGGATAATCCGTACATAAAGGAGTGGCACCATCCTTCTTGTCCACAAACAAAACTGGTGATCTCCAGGGTGAGGCACTTGGTTGGATCAAACCTTTCGCTAACATATCATCCAGTTGCTTCTTCAGCTCCACTAGTTCTGTTGGGTTCATACTATAGGCTCTCTGGGCTATAGGTCCGGTTCCAAGGATTAACTCGATGATAAACTCGATATCCCGATCTGGGGGCATACCAGGTAGATCATCCGGAAACACATCAGGGTATCGACAAACGACCCTGATCTGATCTAGAGTTGGCTTGGCTACACTTTGGTTGAAGGCAAACTTTCTGGGCAGCCTTTCAGATATGTGTTCTACTAACACACCGGTGCTACTAGTCATGGTGATGACTTTCTTGGCACAATCTATCAATCCATGGTGTTTTGACATCCATGTCGTGGTATCGTCACGGCATATGCCATAGGGTGGCTAATCGAAGGTGGTTCCTGAGGGATCTCACGGCGGTATCCGGATGCGGGTATGGGGACGAGCGACACGGCGACGTACCCAGGTTCGAGGCCCTCCGATGGAGGTAAAACCCCTACTCCTGCTAGAGTGTATATGATGATCACACAATACAATGATGCTCCTAGAGCTGTGTCCGGCTGCTCCTGGGGAGGCTAAGGGAGACGATGGTCTCTCTCACAGGGCAGCGCTAAGGGTGGAATGAAGTGAGAATGATCGATCCCCTGCACGAGAGGGGGTAGTGCGGCTTATATAGGCACCGGCACTTTACATATAAGACCCTATAGTTTACGGGCCGGCTTGGCCGGCTCCGGCTTCCGCTCCTTCCCGAGGCAGTGACGTTAGGAGCCGTTGAGGCCTCATGGCCTGTCCCATCCGGCTGCCAAGGTCGGGCCGGTATGGAGAGGAGGTGTCCCCGTCGCTATCAGCCCACCGTAGCCGTACGGATCGTCGTAGGCCATGATGGCCTGTCCGGCGCGTGGCACTATTGCTCCACGGTGCCCCGCGCTTTACGGAAGATGAAGTCAGCGTGGACTTTGGGGAATCCGGATCACCAACCCGGTTCCTTCCAGTGCAAGACTCGCCAGCCTCGAGTCGGTCTGAGGTACAAACCCCTAGTCGGATATGGCTTGTAGAAGCCGGCCCAGCTACATCATTGGCGGCCGTAGCCAGGCCGGCTAGGACCTAGAGCCAGCCGGCTTCCGGACCAGCCGGCCACGGCGCCAGCCGGCTGCTCCTCAGCCGGCCTTTGCCGCGAGCCGGCCAGTGGCCAGCCGGCTGCTCTGCGTCCATTGCCCTACCCGGGGTCTTCCCCCCGACATTAGCCCCCGAAGCTGGCAAGGTCCTGCGTTTAGAAGGACCTAGGCAGGTTTTCCTGGCTTCTCGAATATACTTGGCGGCACTTGGAGGGGCCGACTGAGAATTTCCATTCATCCGGCTGCGCCCTCATCCGGCTCGTTCTTGCCGGCTGCTTCTAACCGGCCGCTATTTACACTTACGCAGCTTTTGCTCTCTCGCAAGTTTTGATGGCGTCTCCGCCTTGCTGATGACTTTTGGTCCGAGTTGAACTTATTGTCCGGCTCCGGCTTGCGGCGCGCCGGAGTCTCCGCCGCCTCGGGTCCCGCACCCGACTTGACTGGTCTGACGCCTGGGCTCTGCCGCCGGTTCGTCTGGTCACATCAATGTTCCCTCCGGATTTGGTGCGGTCGTGGGCGACGTGGTGTGGCGGTTTCCAGTAACGGCAGCGGTCGTGGGGGAAGTTAATGCGCAGAGGATCCGGGCGACGTGGCCACGATCGCCACTTGGAGGCTAACCGCCCGCCGCGGTCGGCTATAAATGCCGCGGGGGAGGGTACCGAGGCGGCCACTTGCTTCACTTCGTCTTCCTCGCGCTCCTGCTCTTCTCGCTCTCTTCTTCGCGCTCGAGCCCGTTGCTGCTCCGGCGAACGCCTCCCGCTGGCGAACTCCGGCGAGCGAATCTCCGCCGATCCGCCGCCGCTACTCCGCCGAGCCGGCGCCACGGGGCCCCGCGTTTCAACGGAGCGTCCTCAGCCGCCGTCGTCGCCACCGCCGTCGCAAGGCTCTTCTTCGCCCTTTCGCCTCTCGTGGTCATCTTCTTCTTCTTCCTCGACGATGGCCTCCGCCAGCGGATCGTGGAGGGGCTCGTACATGCGGGAGGACGACATCGAGCGGCTGGTGCGCCTCCGCCGGATCCCTTCGTCGGTGATCACGCGGGCGCCCGGCGAGGAGAAGGAGCCCGAGCCGCAGCCCGGGGAGCGCGTCGTCTTCGGCGCGCACCTCGATCGCGGGCTGGGCCTGCCAGCTTCCACCTTCTTCCGCCAGTTCCTTGACAACTTCGGCCTGCAGCCGCATCATCTGCCGGCCAACGCCTGCATCCTCCTCAGCTGCTATGTGGCATTCATGGAGGCCTACGCCGGCTTGTGGCCGGACATCGACTTCTGGAGCCGGCTGTTCTACCTGAAGGTGCAAACCATGCGAGGGCCGCTCGCGGGCCTGCGGCGCCGCCTCGATCTACACTTGGCCCGGTACGCCTTTCCCCAAGATTCCAACCGTTGACTCGGTGAAGAATTGGCAGATGTCGTTCTTCTACGTGCGCAACGAGGGCCAGCTCGTCGACCGGATCAACCTTCCGGAGTTCAACCCGGTTCCTCCAGTCGGCCGGATCAACCGGAGCTACAACGCCCGCACGACGGATCCGGATGCTGAGGTGAATCAGCTCGGGACTTCCCGGGGCGGCCGTCGCGAACGGGCTGACCGCCGAGGACCTCCTCTGCACCATCGCCGAGCGCCGGGTGCTGCCGCTCCAGATGCGCACCCACAAAATCGGGCACATGTCCGGCCGGTTCGATCCGAACCGGACGTCCAAGGCGCTGGTCTCCAAGGCCCAGGTCGCCCACCGGGTGAACAACATCACCAAGGCGAACATGCCTGAGGAGTGGAACTACGGGCTGGCGCCCCATGACAGGGACCACCCACCCGAGATGGTAAGTTTTGTGTCTCCGCCGACTTCCTTTTTCTTCTGCCGACTTCCGGCTTGTTGTTTGCTCATGTTCTGTTTTTTCTAGCTCTTCGACCGCCAAAACGTCGAGGGTGGCGACCCGGCGACGAGGAGATGGACGCCGGATCACGCCGATCCGGCTGACCAAGCCGGCGACCAGGCCGGCGACGACGACCTGCTGCAGGCGCCTGACCTAGGCGGCCAGGGGGAGCACAATCCGCCCCCTTCACCGGAGCAGCAGGAGGACGAGGAGCCGGCGACGTCCGCCACGGGGCCACTCCCCACCGTGCCCCTGCGCGCGAGGCCGCCAAGCACCACGGCGACTTCGGCGCCCAAGGGGAAGAAGCGAGCCGGCGACCTCCGCTCTACCGCCGCCTTGGAGGCGAAGGCGAAGAGGCTCCGCCGGCTGCAGTCGAAGGAGGTTCCGGAGCAGGCCGGGTGAGTTCTCTTTTCTCTTTTGTTTGATTCCTTTTCTTTCCTTACTTTTTATGCTTATCTTTTCCTTATCTCGTTCGGCTAGGGCTCCCATCAAGTTTGCCCGAGGCGGCGGCTCCCGGCAGACTCCGCGCGTCGTGTCGCCACTTCCTCGACAAAGGAGGGAGTCGACGCCGCAGCCTCCATCGCGCGCACCTACGCCCGCCTGCGGGTACTCCGCCTCCCGCAGGGGCGCCTTCCTTCGCCGTGCCGCTGGCCTCAGCGCCTGATCGCGGCACGCGGGTCGAGCCGACGCGCCAGCCGACGCTGGACGACCTGTTCCCGCGCCGGACTCGTCTCTCGGATCCAGCCCGCTGGGGCCGGCCGGGGCATGCCGCCTTCGACCGGAGCCGGAGCCGGCAGTGCTGCACCGCCCGCGACCGGGGCCGGAGCCGGCAGGGCTGCGCCGCCCGCGACCGGAGCCGGAGCCGGGCCGAGCGTGGTGGTGCTGGATGAAAGCCCGGAGGGGGCACCTCACGCGCCGGAGATGGCTGCGCCGACTGGGCCATCTGCTTCGCCCAGAGCGCCGCCACCACCGGAGCCGACGGCGGGGGAGCCGGCCAGGCAGGAGCCAGCAAGGGATGAGCCGGCGCGCACGGAGGGCGCTGACTCACGCGCGCTGGTGAGGACGGGAGCTCCATCGGCGCCGCAGCAGGGCCTGCACGTGGCCAAGGACGCTCTGCTCCTGCATGTGCCGTCCGCCTCCGACTCCAGCCTTGGCTCGGCTGGCACTATGGAGCAGGCGTGGCTCCGCGCCGACTCCTATGAGGTGACCAGCCGGGAGGGGAACCCCGGCCAAGCATCGGTGGAGATGTTCTTCTCGAGCCCACAGGCCAACCTCAAGGCTAGGGCTGCCGAGGCCGCGGCCAACCTCGCCAAGGTGGAGGAAGCCAGCAAGGTAAGCTTCATCTGTTTTTTGATTTGGTTGTCATCCTGGTAGCCCTCCGAGGCATGGGCCGGCTGCTTGGAGCCGGTCCGGGTTTCGCCTAGCATACTGATTTTTCTTTTTCCTTAGGCCGTGGCGGATCGGCGCACCAATCTGTACAACCGCGCCGTGACCCACTACCACAAGGCCAAGCCGGACCGGGCCGGCTTGGCTCGTGAGCCGGAGGCCGTCAAGGGTAAGATCTTGCTTCTTCCGACTCGATGTCTTCTTTCTTTTTAGTCTTCGTTGGCCGACGTTTCTTTCCGGCTGCCTCGCAGCTTGAGGCCGCCAAGGTCCCGCGGCCGGAGGCGGATCTCCGGGCTGCTCGCGCCCAGTGCGCCTTGAGCGAGGAGGCGGGCCGATCTGCAGCCGCCAAGCTCAAGGTGGCCGAGGGGGAGTTGACGCGGCTGCGCCTGCTGGAGCAGAACCATCTCACTGAGCTCGCCTCCCTTAGGACGGCGGAGAAGGAGAAGGTGGAGGATCTGAGCCGGCGGCTGACCGAGGTGGAGAAGCAGCGGCTTGCGCTTCAGGAGGAGGTCACCACCAAGTCCACGGAGCTGACGGCTACTGCAAAGCGCTGGACGGACGAGATTGGCACGCTTGATCGTGGCTTGTCGGGTGAGTGCCTCTATGTTCCCTTCCCTTTGCCGGCTTTCGGCTGTCGGCTGCCGGCCTAGGTTGGTAGCCGGCGGCATAAACTTTTATCTTTTTCGCTATCTCCATCTTCAGGCTGGGGGCAGTTGGTTCTTGCCGGCTGCCGCCAGGATTTTTCTTTTATCCTTCGAAATCTCCATCTTCGGGCTGGGGGCAGTCGGCTCGTGCCGGCTGCCGCCAGTCTTACTTTAGAGCTTCGGAATCTCCATCTTCGGGCTGGGGGCAGTCGGCTCGTGCCGGCTGCCGCCAGGCTTTTTCTTTTATCCTTCGAAATCTCCATCTTCGGGCTGGGGGCAGTCGGCTCGTGCCGGCTGCCGCCAGTCTTACTTTAGAGCTTCGGAATCTCCATCTTCGGGCTGGGGGCAGTCGGCTCGTGCCGGCTGCCGCCAGTCTTACTTTAGGACTTCGAAAATTTGCATTTTCAGCTTATTTCGGCTTTGATGGCTTCTGACATGCTTTTTCTTGCAGCGGCCTTCCCGGAAACGCAGGACGCGGCCTTGGCAGCCGTTGGCGTGGCGCGCGAGTCCAGGAGGCGGGCGACTGGCGAGGGAAGCTCGGAGTACTTCACTATGGATGACTACATGGCGTCCATGGCTGCCCGCGTCGTGCCCATCACCAAGCTTGGCTGGGAGCTCCGGAAGGCGGCTGAGGAGCTGGTCCCGATGCTGTGGCCCACGGAGGCGGTGCCGCAAGATATCTCCAACCTCACCTCTTTGATGGAGCGGGCGCCGGATCGCTTCCTCGACTGGAAGGAGTCTGCCACGCGCGCTGGTGCCGACATGGCGCTGTCCTTTGTCCTCTCCTGGTACAACGAGGTGGACCTGGAGCAGCTCGAGTATCGGCGAGCCGGCGTGGAGGACAAGCTCCCGGCCGAACACAAGACCGCCCGGCTTGCCCGAGCCAGCGCCATCACCGACTTCGTCGACAAAAGCCTCTTCGTCGCGGACCCGAACCCTCAGTCTGATGAGGAGTACGAGATGGAGGATGAGGAGGCGGAAGACGCACCCGAAGACGATCCGGCAGCCGGCCCCTCTGATGCTCCTCCAGCTGGCCCTTGATTTACCTGTCTTTCAGTTGTTGCTTTTGCCAAGACAATTTATTAAATCCCCGGGATGCCGGGTGCATATGTATGGATATTATCATCTCTTTTATTAGGTCACATTTTAATGTGCTTGTTAATCATTTGTGTGCTGAGTTGCTTTCTTTCGATTTGTTCGCTTTTTCCTATCCGCCCCACTCTTTGGCTGTGCTCTTGCCGGTCGTACGTCCGACTTGCGATCCGTCGCCAGATCAAGAGCGGGCCGCTGAGGGAGGCCGACAGTACTTCAGTCGAACGAGCTGAATTCGGCAATCCGGCACTTTTATGAAAGGTTGCAAGTCAACTCGCTTTTACTCTTTCCTTAGTCGTTTTTCGCGTGCCGGCTCCCTAGGCCTTACTCCCGCCAGCCGGACAGCCGGGTTGCGGTCTGTAGCTGGATCGGAAGCCGGCTGTCGGAAACCGGATCACGTTACTGAGCCGGCCGCGTGAAAGGGTTCAAGCCAATTGGTGAAACGAAGTAGAGTACGCGAAAAACTTGTCGGAAACGGCGCTCTCGGCGCATGCTTTTTCATAACTTACAAAAGGGATACAAGGGATACATACGTTCCTGCTCTCATGTGTAAAATGGGCGGAGTAAGTTGACATTCCAGGGACGTTTAGTCTCCTCGTCAGCCTTGTCCGGCTTGTTTTTCTTAGCCTCTTGGGCATCTATGAGATAGTAGGAATCATTGCCTACTGCCTTGCTCACGATGAAGGGACCCTCCCATGGGGATGACAGTTTATGCTGTCCGGCTGTACGCTGGATCAGCCGGAGCACTAGGTCTCCTTCTCGGAATGCTAAGGGTTGGACCTTCCGGCTGTGATAGCTTCGGAGGCTCTGCTGGTAGATAGTAGATCTGGACGCAGCCAGCAGCCGGGCCTCTTCGACCAGGTCAACTCCATCTTCGCGAGCTTCTTTGGCTTCGGCTTCTGTGTAGAGCTTGATCCTTGGCGCGTCGTGCTCGATATCAGTCGGCAAGACGGCTTCGGCCCCGTATACGAGGAAAAATGGTGTGAAGCCGACTGAGCGGTTTGTCGTTGTGCGCAGGCTCCATAGCACATTGGGCAATTCTTCAATCCAGCAGCCGGCTGCTCGCTCAAGCGGCTCCACTAGCCGGGGCCGGATGCCGGCTAGGACTAAGCCGTTAGCCTTTTCCACTTGTCCGTTGGACTCGGGTGCGCCTACGGAAGATAGGGCCATCCGGATCCCCATTTCCCCGCAATAGCGAGAGAAGATGCCTTGGGAGAAGTTGCTGCCGTTGTCGGTGATGATGCTGTGGGGGTAGCCGAATCTCACAATGATTTCCTTGAGGAATGTGACGGCTGTGGAGCCATCCAGCTTCTTGATTGGCTTGGCTTCGATCCACTTGGTGAATTTGTCAATTATCACCAAGAGGTGTGTCATGCCGCCTCGCGCCGTTCTGAATGGGCCTACCATATCCAAGCCCCATACGGCGAATGGCCATGTGATGGGGATGGTTTTCAAGGCGGAAGCCGGCTGGTGTCTCTTCTTTGTGAAGCGCTGACAGCCGTTGCACTTCTTCACCAACTCTTCTGCGTCTCTGAGCGCAGTCGGCCAGTAGAAACCGTGCCGGAAGGCTTTAGCCACTATGGCTCTGGATGAGGCGTGATGTCCGCACTCTCCTTGATGGATTTCCCGTAGGAGTTCAATCCCTTCAGCCGGCTCGACGCACCGCTGGAACACCCCACTTACGCTGCGTTTGTACAGCTGGTGGTTGATGATTGTGTAGGCCTTGGCCCTTCTCTCAATCTGCCCGGCTCGGACTCTATCATCGGGCAGCACACCGTCGGTGAGGTAGGAGAGGAATTCTTGTGCCCATGAAGGTACGCATCTTATCTCGAATACGCCGACCAACGGGGCCTCCCGCGTGGGAGCTTCCGGCTTCGACTGCATGGTCGCCGGGTTCGGCTTGCTAGCCGGCGGGTTCGGCTTGCTAGCCCCCGAGTTTGGCGATGAAGCCCCCGGGTTGGACTGAGAATTCCCCGGGTTCGGCATGGTAGCCGGCGGGTTCGGATTGCTAGCCCCCGACTTGGGCGATGAAGCCCCTGGGTTCGGCTGAGCAGCCCCCGGGTCGGCCGGCACGAATATTGAATCCGAATCCGGTGACGGTATGATGGACGGCTTCTTGATAACCGCCAAGGCGATGCCCGGCGGAATGGCTTGCCGGGTTGAGCCAATCTTGGACAAGGCGTCAGCCGCCTCGTTGTTTGCTCGTGGCACATGGTGGAATTCGCGGCCGTCGAAGAAGCCGGATAGCTGCTGGACATGGAAGCGGTATGAGGCCATGTTGGCGTCCTTCGCGTCCCAGTCGCCAGATGCTTGTTGTATGACCAAGTCGGAGTTGCCGAAGCATAGTATGCGTGTTGCGGTCAGAAACCCACCGGCGGGCAACGACTGGCAACACCGTAGAGCCGGGAACAACTAGGGCTGTGGCTGGCCCCAGTCCCTCAGAGCGACGGCCCGCAAAGCCTCCTGGTCACACGTCCGATGCTATCGCAAGGGCGTGCCACCTGACCTATACCTGGTCGGGGAAGGTGTTGGATGATGCCTCGCTTAGTTTCCTGCATGGCATACACGTAAACGTTAAATACGAGCCTCGATCGGCTCTCAGGTTATCCTGTGAATCGGCTCAAAGAGCCGATCCACCCATGATTCGTACAAGGTGTCCGAATATATGGTGGTCCTGCTTGATCAAGATAAAGCTAATGTGATCTACGACGATTTAGGGTTTTCACCGTATAATCGGATCATCCTACTCACGATTGGGCCTCGCGCTCGCGTACGGTGTCCGTAAGCCGATCCTAGATAGGGCCTAAAAACCAACACGAGGTTGATCCCCGGAACATCCTGTCTAGGGCTAGCAAACTACACCCTACACGCCGCTGGATCCTCCAACCCTTTGTAAGGCCTAACTATTGCAGATATTAAACTAATCCTTGCAGAACAAGGAGCAACCGTAACGGATCGGATCTACTAAACTATGATCAAGCGGGGTGCCGCCCCTACACCTAAGATAGGTGTAAGGGCGGCTAGATGTATAAGGGTTGCACTACGACGAGCATATGATACGAAGAACAATGCTAACCCTAACACATCCAAGATAACTACGTTGCTCGCCATCAAAAAGGCTTCAGCACGAGCAACGCATGAACAACGTAGGTAGGCTTGTGCTGCCTAGATCGCAAGATGCGATCTAGGCAGCATGGTGCTTACCGTAGAAACCCTCGAGACGAAGGAGTTGGCGATGCGCCGAGATTTGTTTGTGTTGAACGTTGGTTGTTGTTTATTTCATAAACCCTAGATACATATTTATAGTCCAGGGGACTCTCTAACGAGGGAATAATCCCAACCGTGCACAAGGCAAACTCTAACTAACCGACACGCATCCTACTATGGTACAGATACATGGGCAAACTAGCCCAAACTTTGCATGTAAGGCCGATTCACGTATTTCTTCTATATATATATCCTCAAGTCCATATTGATCGCGGCCCACCTCTGACTCGGTCAAATTCTGGTGATAACACATGCCCCCTGGTTTTGGAAATGACATTTCCAAAGTCATTACGCTTTCTTTCGTCGGGTCATGTCGTGGCAGAGCAGAGCTGCCGCAGAATCTTCCATCATTTCGCCTCGATTCCTGGGCTTTTCTGCACGAATTGGTAATTTCGGCATAACGTCCTCGAGAACCGTCATGGCATTAAATCTCCACTACATCCCCTTTATTTATCTGTGCCAAACGGTTCACCACTCCATCCTCTTGCTCTGTTCTGTCCACCAGCGCCCAAAAAACCCTCTTCCCCTGTAGCAATGTCTTCCTCTTCCTCTTCCCCCTCAGGCCTCCCCCTCCAATCCTCGCCGACGAGCAAGAAAGAGGACGACCTTCACTCCGGGGTGAACCCCATCTCCTCCGACAAGGAGAAGAAAGAAGGAGAAGTAGCGAAGGCCAAGGTTTCCCCCTCCACCAAGCTCCCGCCGAAGAAGCGCTCCCGCATGGGGGCGGACAGCGAGGACGAAGATGATGACGAGGAAGGAGAAGAGGAGGAGGAGGAAGATGATTCCTCCTCTTCCGCTGGGTACCCGCCGACGAAGCGCTTCCGCACTTGGGCGGACAGCGAGGATGATGATGATGATGACGAGGAGGAAGAGGCTCCGGCCGAAGGCTGGGGCAGCAGCGACGAGGAAGCCTCCGGAGGTAGCGCCGGCGGCAACTCCGATGCCGATGATGATGCTAGCGAGGATTAGTAGTGTAGGATTAGTAACCCCTGAGCAATCGGCTCTTCTTTTGTTTTTCCTTGCTTTGAGCAATCGGCTCTCCTTTGTAAAAATCCTCTCTTATTAATGAAGAAGGATTTCCCTCAACTTGATTTTGTCGATTTCCCTTCGCACTGATTCTGCCGATTGTTAATGGGATAAACGCTCAATGAGCCGATGGCAACGCATCGACTTTTATGATAAATTTCGAGATGGGCCAATTTAGCCATCTCCTCCAATGATAAACTGTGAACCTTGCTCAAACAGGTCCAATCCACAGTCACTGAGCGTAATGTTGGACTCATCGGCAACCAACCCCTGAAATCACGTCTGGTCTCACCATTAATCTCAGGTTTTCAGACATTCTCCTGCCGGATCCTTCTTTTCCAAACCCCCTTTGCTTTCAGGGGCTCTCTGAGACCATTGCTAACTCAATCCAGAGGCTGGAGATGATACCTCTGCAGGAAAGGCTCCCGCTCCGTTTTTCCCGCAGCAATTATTCCTCAAAAGCTGAGATGTAGAGCCAGCCGATTTCAACAAAATGGGCTACCTATGGCAAAGGGTCCTTCAGGACAAACTGCCCCCCGAGCCCCAGTCAAGACGAGGAAGGCAGTGAGTCAGCCAAATGTGCCGCCATGGGCCTCAAGTCATGACGCAGAGCCAGCCGATTTCAACAACATCGGCTTCCCCAGAGCAGAGAACCTTCAGGGTGAGCTGCCCCCCAAGCTTCTTCAGTCTACTTCTTGCGCCTTGTTGGTCAGATCGGCTCCTTTCCCTTGGCGGATCTGATGCAATCCATCCTTAACCTGATCTGCACGTCCAGGCTGCTCTTGGCATTGGTCAGGGTCATGATCCCTCAAACCGCCCCAGCTGATATTGCGGACTCGAGCACTTGCAAGAAGGCATTCCCTTGAATCTCTGCTTATAACAATTGTACCTCTTGAGTCGATGGCCATGCATCGGCTTTATATCCTTAAGTCGATGTCTGCTGCATCGGCTGTGCTTAAAATTTTTTGAATTTTTTACGGCCGATTTATGTATCGGCCCCCATACTTCAATACCCATCATCAAAGAATATCTTGGGCTGCTGGGCGTTTGAAAGATACTCCTCCTTCATATCCTCGTGTTTTATCCACCTAGGTGCCCCCCGAGCCGATTCTGTCAAGAGAATTGATGGTATCGGCTCTTTAGGTATCCCCTGTTAGATTAAATGCTGAACCCAGGAAGAATGGATGGTGAGGATAATTTTTGCCGATTTCTGGAATCGGCCTCCACGTTGCTTGTTCGATGAAGGTTTTGTAATGTCCCTCCATAAATTCTTGGGGCCGATCACAAGGATCAGCCTCGCCACGTTTGCTCATTGATTTGCTCCAGCTACATGGTTAGGCCAGTGGATACGACCAGCCTAACTTCATCCTCTGTTATGTCGATGCGCTTGTCGTCATCCATCTTGAGTGCATCGTTTAATCCTCGAGCAGTAAACTCCGTTGGGAGGATGAGCACCATGTTTGTGCCAGCCGATGTCTCATCATCGGCTTTCCTTTGCTTGGGGCGCCACTCTTTTCTTTGTGGCCGACCTTCTTCGTCCGGGGTTCGCTGAATTTTGGCGGCCGGGTCAGAGCCGTGCCTTCCTCAACGTGTGCGGGTATAATCTTTCGGCTTCTTCCAACCCACGCGGACGCTGAACCCTTCGTTTTTGGGAACGGCTGAGCCCATCAGGGCACCACCTTGGCCGATGATACTTGTCTTCTTCATCATCGTCTTCTAGTTCCTCGAGATCTTCCACCCGAGCGGACTCAGCATGTCTGTTCCGAGGCGGGAGAGGCCCTAGACGTCTGAACACGGACACGTTAGCTGCATCCTTCTTCTTCTGTTTGCATTCTGGGCAGTTGCCGATTGTTGGAAATCGGCTCATTCCTGAATCCCGGCGAGTGTCGAAGAAGGGCAGTCCCAGTGCCTATCCACGTCGTCTTGCTCCCTCGACTTTTCCTTGGCGTGGCGCTCGTATCGCTCCTCGTTGTGATCATGCCGACGACGTCTCCTGTCGTCCCTAGCCAGACGATCTTCTTCATCATCGTCGTTGTATCGCCGGCGTTGGTCGTACTGACTCACATACTTGTTGAGGAGGTGATCAGAGAGAGGTCGCTGATATCTTATGTTCTTCACTTCTCCCTCCGTGACGTAGCACTTGCCGTCGAGGCGGAGCCGATCGCGTGGAGCGGCTTCCTCTGTGTCTTTGCTATGAGAGCAGCTGCCCTCATCTCCGTCCTTACCAGAGTGGTGTCCAGGTCCTACCATGTTGATATTGCACAAGAAATCTGGCTGGCACCCTCCATGGCAAGTATACTCCACCATGCTAACGGCGGGGAAGGGGTGTGTGTCGTTTCATGGCGTACTGGTTGAAAATTAGCCGTCCATTTTCTATCGCCATTTGGATCTGCTGCCGCCACACCCTGCAGTCGTTGGTGGTGTGGGTGAACGTGTTATGCCACTTGCAGTATGGCTTTCCGTTCAGCTCCTGCACCGTGGGGATCTTGTGGCCTTCGGGTACCTTTATATGCTTCTCCGTGAGTAAGAGATCGAAAATCTGCTCAGTTTTGGTCACGTCGAAGTCGAACCCTTTTGGAGGGCCTTGTGGCTTAACCCATTTGCGGGACACGGGGCCTGCCGCTCGAGTCCATTCAGCCACTGCTACCTCTCGATCTCCCGCAGCACCTTCATCCTCGTCCGCCTCAACCGGGGCCACCGCACGCTTGAATTTGTCCTGGTAAACATCCGGGTGGCGCCTGTTCATATGCCGACAGCCTACGCACCATGTGCGCCAATGAAGGGTAGTCTGCTTGGGAGGCCACGTCCTTGATCGATGATGAGAGACCCACCACCGCCAACTCGACTGCTTCTTTTTCACTTACGTGAACCGAATAGCATCGGTTCCTAATGGTCCTGAAGCGCTGGATGTATTCTGACACTGTCTCCCCGCGCTTCTGTCGTACTTGTGCTAGATCGGCAATGCCAACCTCGGAAGCCTCTGAGTGATACTGCTCATGGAACTGCTCTTCCAACTGCTTCCAAGTCCGGATGGAGTTCGGTGGCAGCGATGTGTACCACCCGAAAGCCGATCATGTGAGGGATCGTGCGAAGAACCTCACACGCAACTCGTCCGATGCTTGAGATCGTGCCCAGCTGTGCCAAATATCGGCTCACATGCTCGATGGAGCTGGAACCATCTGATCCACTAAACTTTGTGAAGTCCGGGAGCCGATATTTGGGTGGTAGCGGGATCAATTCATAATCGTTGGGGTACGGCTTGGTGTAGCCGAACGTCTTCCTTTTCGGCATCATGCCGAACTGATCTTTCAGAATTGTACAAATCTGATCCGCGGTGATGGCTGAAGGTGTCGAACCACGAAGATTCGCCGGGTGGCATACTTAGCCAGCCATGCTTGCTTTTCCGGTTCGAGCCAAACTGCAGGAGCTGGGCTCTGGAGGTTTGTCGGAGTGGCGTACTTAGCTAGCCACGTTTGCTTCTCAAGATCTGCTCCCGACGTTCCTCCTGCTGTTCCAGAGGCCCCTGCTGTTGCAGCCTGGTTCGAGAGTGCCCAGGTGCTGCCGTCTGGTACATATGCGCACGCGTATCCGTGCGGGATCTCCTTGGGCGCCTCAGGTAGGCATTGGTAGTCACTTGGATCACCACCAATCTTGTAGACGACGTATGCCGATGAGTTCGGCACTTCCGGTGCTGCCCATGCGAACGGCAGCGGAGGATGGGACTGGAGTGGCATCTCTCCTTTGTAAGTCCCCAGAGCTGGTCCCGACGGAGAATACCGATGGCTCATGACTTCCTGGATCACGCGCAGAGCGACACGCTCCAAAGTGTTCACCGAGGCTCTCGAGTGGCGGTGCGGCGAATGAGCCACCATGTAGTTGATCTCCTGACGCGAGCGACTCGGTGCGTTCTTCGACGGGGCGGACAGGTCCACTCCATCGAGTGCGCCTTCGGGTGAGAACCCCTTCCACCGACGCCGTGGGAGCGGGTTACGTGGAAAGAGCCGATGAGTTCGGCTTCGAGGACCGCCTTGATCTCGTCATGCTTCTTCTTGAGCTCGTCAGTCAGATCCTCGTACTTGACCGGAGTGCTTTCCGCCATCTCGGATGTAGATGGCGATGCGGTGGATGTCGAAGTTTGTCCCACCGGGCGTGCCAGAATGTGTTGCGGTCAGAAACCCACCGGCGGGCAGCGACTGGCAACGCCGTAGAGCCGGGAACAACTAGGGCTGCGGCTGGCTCCAGTCCCTCAGAGCGACGGCCCGCAAAGCCTCATGGTCACACGTCCGATGCTATCGCAAGGGCGTGCCACCTGACCTATACCTGGTCAGGAAGGTGTTGGATGATGCCTCGCTTAGTTTCTGCATGGCATACACGTAAACGTTAAATACGAGCCTCGATCGGCTCTCGGGTTATCCTGTGAATCGGCTCAAAGAGCCGATCCACCCATGATTCGTACAAGGTGTCCGAATATATGGTGGTCCTGCTTGATCAAGATAAAGCTAATGCGATCTACGACGATTTAGGGTTTTCACCGCATAATCGGATCATCCTACTCACGATTGGGCCTCGCGCTCGCGTACGGTGTCCGTAAGCCGATCCTAGATAGGGCCTAAAAACCAACACGAGGTTGATCCCCGGAACATCCTGTCTAGGGCTAGCAAACTACACCCTACACGCCGCTGGATCCTCCAACCCTTTGTAAGGCCTAACTATTGCGGATATTAAACTAATCCTTGCGGAACAAGGAGCAACCGTAACGGATCGGATCTACTAAACTATGATCAAGCGGGGTGCCGCCCCTACACCTAAGATAGGTGTAAGGGCGGCTAGATGTATAAGGGTTGCACTACGACGGCATATGATACAAAGAACAATGCTAACCCTAACACATCTAAGATAACTACGTTGCTCGCCATCAAAAAGGCTTCGGCACGAGCAACGCATGAACAACGTAGGTAGGCTTGTCGCTGCCTAGATCGCAAGATGCGATCTAGGCAGCATGGTGCTTACCGGAGAAACCCTCGAGACGAAGGAGTTGGCGATGCGCCGAGATTTGTTTGTGTTGAACGTTGGTTGTTGTTTATTTCATAAACCCTAGATACATATTTATAGTCCAGGGGACTCTCTAACGAGGGAATAATCCCAACCGTGCACAAGGCAAACTCTAACTAACCGACACGCATCCTACTATGGTACAGATACATGGGCAAACTGGCCCAAACTTTGCATGTAAGGCCGATTCACATATTTCTTCTATATATATATATCCTCAAGTCCATATTGATCGCGGCCCACCTCTGACTCGGTCAAATTCTGGTGATAACAATGCGACGTACGCCAATCTCCTTGGCCAGCTTCAGCCCATGAATGAGCGCTTCATACTCCGCCACATTGTTGGATGCGGCGAAGTGGATCTGCAGGACGTAGTCCGAGTCGGTCTCCCTTGGGAGAGGTGATGACGATGCCGGCTCCCAAGCCGTTGCGCATCTTCGAGCCGTCAAAGTGCATCTTCCAATGTGTGGAATCCGGCACAGGCGGCAGATATTGCATCTCAGCCCAGTCGACGAAGAAGTCCGCGAGGATCTACGACTTGATGGCTGTGCGTGGCTCGTAGAGGATGGTGTGGGCGGCTAGCTCCAGGGCCCACTTGGCAACCCGGCCGTTGGCATCCTTGCTGCCGATGATTTCCGCCAAGGGCGCTCGTGGCAACCACCTTGATGGGGTGCTCTTGGAAGTAGTGCTTGAGCTTCTTGGCCGCCATGTAGACGCCGTAGGTGACCTTCCGGTAGTGGGGGTAGTTTTGCTTCGACTGGGAGAGCACTTCGCTAAGGTAATAGACTGGGCGCTGAACCAGCTGCTCCCTGTCGGCTTCTTTGCGCTCCACCACCAGGACAACGCTAACCACTCGGTTGGTGGCTGCGATGTACAACAACATCGGCTCCATTGAAGCCGGCGTTGCAAGGATTGGCGCGGTTGAGAGCATGCGCTTTAAGTCACGGAAGGCTTCATCCGCCTGCGGTGACCAGACGAACTTGTCCGCCTTCTTCATCAATTGATACAGGGGCGGTGCCTTCTCCCCCGGCCCGGTCGACGAAGCGACTCAAGGAAGCCGGGCAGCCAGCCGAACTTCTGGACGTCCTTGAGGCACTGCGGCAGTTCCATCTTCTCCAGGGCACTGATCTTCTCCGGGTTGGCTTCGATCCCTCGCTGAGAGACGAGGTAGCCAAGGAGCTGGCCAGACGGCACGCCGAATGTGCACTTGGCCGGGTTGGTCTTCATCCGAAATCTTCTCAGATTGGTGAAGGTTTCTCTCAGGTCATCAAGGAGGGTAGTCGTCTCCTTGGTCTTTACAACGACATCATCCACATATGCGTGAACCTTTCTGCCGATTTGATCCTGCAAGCATTTTTGCATGCACCTTTGGTAGGTGGCGCCTGCATTTTTCAAGCCGAACGGCATAGTCGTGTAGCAGTAAGCCCCGTACGGGGTAATGAACGAAGTCTTTATTTCATCAGCCGGATTCAAAGGAATCTGGTGGTAGCCGGAATAGGCATCTAGGAAAGACAACGGTTCACGGCCCGGCGGTCCGAGTCTATAACTTGATCTATGCGCGGCGAGGGGAAGGGGTCCTTCGGGCACGCCTTGTTGAGGCTGGTGTAGTCGATACACATGCGCCGGGAGCCGTTCTTCTTCAAAACCAGGACCGGGTTCGCCAACCAGTCCGGGTGCAGCACTTCCATGATGAAGCCGGCTGCCGGCAGCCGGGCGATTTCTTCACCGATGGCCTTCCTTCGTTCTTCGGCGAAGCGCCCGAGAGGCTGCTTCACCGGCTTGGCTTCAGGCCGGACGTGGAGGTGGTGCTCAGCCAACTCCTCGGCACACCCGGCATGTCTCTTGGAGTCCATGCGAACATGTCCCGATTCTCACGGAGGAAGCTGGTGAGCTCGCTTTCCTATTTCCTGCTCAAGCCGGCACCGATGGTGACGTACTTGTCCGGCTGCGCCGGGTCCAGCGAGATCTTCTTGGTGTTGTCGGCCGGCTGGAAGTGAGTCGTCCCAGCCGGGTTGCCTGCAGCCGGCATGTCCGTCCGCGCGGCCTTGGCGAGGGCGACGGCGTCGTGGATGAGCTGCTTCTCGGTGGCGATGACCAGCGTCCGGGCCATCTTGGAGCTCTGCGTGGCGCAGTCCATGGAGCGGCGATAGTCGCCGGCTATGGTGATGACCCCTCTGGGGCCAGGCAGCTTCATCTTCAGGTACCCATAGTGGGGCACCGCCATGAACTTGGTCAGGGCCGGCCTGCCCAGGAGCGCGTGGTAGGGAGTCACGGGTCCACCACCTCGAACTCGATTTTCTCGGTGCGGAAATGATCCGGCTTCCCGAACATCACCTCCAGCGTGATCCGGCCAATCAGCTGGCAGCTGTGGCCTGGCACGATGCCATGGAAGACGGTGGGGGTGGGGCGCAACTCGGCCTCCTGGATGCCCAGCTTGCGGGCGGTGTCGCGGTAGAGGATGTTGATGCTGCTGCCGCCGTCGATGAGGGCGCGCGAAAAACGCACGCTGCGCCGGGTTGTGGCGATGGTGGGGTCGAGGACCATGGCGTAGCTGCCCGGCTTCGGCAGGACAGCCGGTGTGTCGCGGCGATCAAAAGTGATGGCCTGCTCTGACCAGTTTAGGTATCGGGGGACCGGCGGTATGACCGCGTTGACCTCGAGGGAACGGCTCGCCGGCTCGTCTTGTCCTCGGGCTCGGAGGTGAAGATGATGTAGGCGGCATCCTCGGCGGGGTAGCGGCCATGTTGCACTTGGTTAGCCTCGTGGTGCTCGAGGTTGGCGTTCTCTGCGCCGCCTTGGCCACCCGGCCCGCCGGCTGGAGGAGGCGGGGGTGGGGGCGGGAGGGGTTCACCGCTTGTCAGCCGCTTCATGAAATGGCAGTCGCGGGTGGTGTGGTTGGAGGGGTTCTTGCCGCTGTGATACTTGCACGGCGAGTCGAGCATCTGCTCGAAGGTGTACTTCGGCTTCCATTGCCGGTCTTGCTTCTGGCGCCGGCTGCCGCCTGGCGCTGCATGGTCCGACACGGCTGCCACATGGGCGGAACCGTACCGGCGGTCCGGCTGGTCGCTGTGCCGCTTGCCGCAGTAATTATCCCGCCGGCTGCCATGCGAACCACCCTCGGCCGTCTTGTGCTCAGTCGGCTTGTTGTTGTCCCGTCTTGCTGGGGCCGGTGAAATATCAGCCGGCGCCTTGCCGGCTTCCTCAGCCAGCGCGTACTTGTCGGCGATGGCCATCAAGGCGGCCATCGACTTGGGGTCGCTGCGGCGTAGCTTGTGCCACAGCATGGTGTTGGGCCGGCAGCCTCCCATGAAGAAGGCGATGGCTTGGATCTCATGCACACCCTCGCGAGGAGTTGCGCATTTCGCACCGGCGCGTCGGGTATGCGCGGTCCGTCTCGTCCGGGCCCTGGTTGCACATCTCAAGCTGGCTGAGGGCGACCCGGCCGGCGATAGGTGCCGGTGAAGTTGCCGACGAAGGCCTCCTGGAAGTCCAGCCAGCCGTTGATGCTGCCGGCGTGGCAGGTTGTTGAGCCGGTGCGGGCGGAGCCGACTAGCATCGGGGGAGAATAGCGTACCGCCCAGCGCTTGTTGCCCCGGGCGATGCCGACCGCGGTGGAGTAGTCCGGCAGCCGGTCCTCCGGCTTGGCGGTGCCGTCGTACTTGGGGGTGTCGCGCGGGAGGCTGGAAGCCGTCGATCATGGGTTCATTGGCGATGCGGGGCCCGAAGCACTTGGGGCCGGCTGGATCCTCCTCTTCCGCAATGCGGGATTCGACCAGCCGGTCGAGGCGATCTCGGGCGTCTGTCGGCTCGATGCGCGGGCCCAACCGGGTATGGGCCGGCTGGCGAGCGCCGCTGGCTTCTGGAGCCGGCCGGTGTGGGCGCCGAGGCTCGGAGTCTTGCTCCTGGTTCCGGCTTGGTGGGGCCCGGCTGCGGCTGCTGCCGCCGCCTGGCTGGCGGCTCGGCCGGCTTGAGCTCGCGTGCGTGGCGCGGGAGTTGTTGCGCCGGCTTGGCGCTGGGGAGATGGACTCGGCCGTGTCCCTGGCGTTGCCTGCGGCACCACGAGCGTGAGAAGCTCTAGGGTCTTGGGCGTACCTGGGGTCTTTCGACTGCCGGTTGGCAGCCTTTAGCAACTCAGTCACCCGCGTGGTCTGGCGGCGTAACTCTTCGCCTTCGAGGCCGCGCAGCTCCTCCGCGGCGGCTTGCGCGGCGAGCATGTTCTTGTCGGGGGTGTTGTAGATGGGCAGCTCCATTGACGGAGCCGGCGCGTCCGCGGCCGTCGCGGTCGATCTCGGCGCCTAGGTCTCGGCCTCCGCGGCGGATTTGGCCGGCTCGGGCTGGGGTTGTCGCCGCCGGGGTGAGGCCGTGGGCGCGGTTGTATTCGCGGCTGGGTGATGTCCCACCGGCGCTTAGCAGCAGCCAGCTCCTCGGTGCTGCTTGAGGAGGAGCATGCGGTGCGCCTCCAGGTCTGCCTCGACGGTGGCGGCGTCGGCGCCGGCACCGGTGGTGAGCGGAGTGCTCAGCTTTGCCCGGACTTCTTCCAGCCGGGATGGTGGTGGTGGCGGCTTTGCGCCTGATGCGGATGCATGCCCGCCGACGTTGCGCTCCAGGTCGGGGCCGCGAACGCGCGTGGACTTGGCGGGCTGCTTGTCGCCGGCTGCCATGACCTCGTGCATGATGCAGGGGCTGGCGGTGGTGAGGCTGGCGCCGGCTCCAGGGGGAGGGCTTGCGCAGCGCAAGATCTGGCGCGGATAGCGCGGTGGTGCAACGGTGGCGACGTAGACGTCGAAGCCGCCGAAGGAGATGACGCTGCCGCCGGCTGGGAAGGGCCGGTCGGCGAGCGGCCAGCGTTGTCGGCGGCGCAGTCGAGGAGCCGAATCTCCGGATCAAGCCTGAAGCGACTCGCTCGCCGGTGGTGATGGTGAGGCCCGTCCGGATGAAGACACCGGCCGAGGATGCTGAAGGCCCCACGGTGGGCGCCAAATGTCGTGGTATCGTCACGGCATATGCCATAGGGTGGCTAATCGAAGGTGGTTCCTGAGGGATCTCACGGCGGTATCCGGATGCGGGTATGGGGACGAGCGACACGGCGACGTACCCAGGTTCGAGGCCCTCCGATGGAGGTAAAACCCCTACTCCTGCTAGAGTGTATATGATGATCACACAATACAATGATGCTCCTAGAGCTGTGTCCGGCTGCTCCTGGGAGGCTAAGGGAGACGATGGTCTCTCTCACAGGGCAGCGCTAAGGGTGGAATGAAGTGAGAATGATCGATCCCCCGCACGAGAGGGGGTAGTGCGGCTTATATAGGCACCGGCACTTTACATATAAGACCCTATAGTTTACTGGCCGGCTTGGCCGGCTCCGGCTTCCGCTCCTTCCCGAGGCAGTGACGTCAGGAGCCGTTGAGGCCTCATGGCCTGTCCCATCCGGCTGCCGAGGTCAGCGGTATGGAGAGGAGGTGTCCCTGTCGCCATCAGCCACTGTAGCCAGTACGGATCGTCGTAGGCCATGATGGCCTGTCCGGCGCGTGGCACTATTGCTCCACAGTGCCCCGCGCTTTACGGAAGATGAAGTCAGCGTGGACTTTGGGGAATCCGGATCACCAACCCGGTTCCTTCCAGTGCAAGACTCGCCAGCCTCGAGTCGGTCTGAGGTACAAACCCCTAGTCGGATATGGCTTGTAGAAGCCGGCCCAGCTACAGCATTGGCGGCCGTAGCCAGGCCGGCTAGGACCTAGAGCCAGCCGGCTTCCGGACCAGCCGGCCACGGAGCCAGCCGGCTGCTCCTCAGCCGGCCTTTGCCGCGAGCCGGCCAGTGGCCGGCCGGCTGCTCTGCGTCCATTGCCCTACCCGGGGTCTTCCCCCCGACAATCCAGTCCATACCCAGGACTACTTCCAAACCTTTTGTTCCCAGAATAATCAAATTTGCATAAAAATCTACTTCATGGATTCTGATATGCACATCTTTGCAAAATTTTCTAGCTTTGGTGGTTGAACCAGGTATTTGAACTATCATGACACGCTTCAAATTGATGGGTTGAATTTTACTAGTACGTGCAAAGTCTTCAGTGACAAACGAATGCGATGCTCCCAAATCAAACAACACTCTGGCAGGTACTGAGTTAACAGAAAACATACCCAGTACAACATCTGGTGCTTCTTGGGCTTCTTCAGCATTCATGTGGAAGAGACGGCCGTTGCGGTTATTGGGGGCGAACTTTCTGCCGGTGGAGACACGGCGTTGCTGCTGAGCAGGTGCAGCGGTGTCGGGGGCAGTCTTGGCTAACCTTTTGGGGCACTCATTGGAGTAGTGTCCCACCACTCCACATTCATAACAAGTGATGGTGGACTTGTCCTTGGGGGCGACGGGGACAGCGTTGCTCCCAGTCCTCGGAGCAGTGTTGGTGTTGTTGTTGTTGGGGGCTCTTGCCGGGGCGCGGTTGAAGTTGTTGTTGTGGTTGTTGTTGTTGTAGTTGTTGTGGCCTCCTGGCCTGGGGTTTCCTCCACTCCGGTTCTGAAAACCCGGGCGTGAAGTCTGCATCTGGGGCTTGTTGTTTCTTGGGGCAAAACCTCCGCTTGAGCTGGGGCGATACTTCGGAGTATTGTTGGGCCCACTCTGGTGCATCATGCGTCGTTTGCGGTTCTCATTTGCTTGGTTGAGCTTCCCCTCCATCTGGATGGCGGAGTCCACCAAGGCTTCAAGGTCGGCAAAGGGGATGTTGACTAGCACAGTCTGCATCTCGTCGTGCAGTCCGTTCAGGAATCTCTCCTTCCTCTTCTCTGTGGTATCAGTCTCATCGGGGGCGTACTGTGACAGTGTGAGAAACCTGTCGCGGTATTCGACCACCGACATCCTATTCTATTTGAGTTCCCGGAACTCATCCCTCATCTTCTTGATTAGACCCGGGGGCACGTGGTACTTGCTAAACTTGAGCTTGAAATCTGCCCAAGTCATGATCTGTCCCGCATTCATGGCACGGGTGCTGATCCACCAGGCTCGGGCTGGTCCTGCAAGGTAGTGAGTGGCAAACAAGACCTTCTCTGCGGCTTCGACTCCCGCTACTTCTAAGTTGTTCTCCATGGTCTGGAGCCAATCATCGGCATCGAGTGGCTCTTCGGTCTTGCTAAACACTGGAGGGTTGGTGTTCTGAAAGTCCTTGAGTTTTGATCCAGGGTGATCATGGTTTCCATGGCCGTGGTTGTTGTTAGCAATATGTTGCAGTGCAGCTATGTTGGCTTGTCTTTCAGCTCTTTCATTCTCTCGATCTTCCATCAAGGTCTGCAGCAGTTGCATCATGGCTTCTTGGCTGGTGTTGCGAGTGGGAGGGGCCATCTGAACATTTGAGACAGATCATGAGATAAGAGGGAATTTTCTATGGCTTATTTTGGGTAAGTTCAAAAATTTAAAACTTGAATTCTTTTGATGTAGACAAACACACATTCGTTCATTCAAACATCACATATTACAAGCTAACACATCCATGCTTTTAAGAACCATTTTTCTCGCGCTACGATACAAGGGACGGGATACAACTCACACCTACATAAATGATCTAGTGCAACTATACCTCATCATCCACATCGATCGGGACGAAGTCATCGGCTCCGGCCTCCAGGAACTCGTAGTCCTCAACATCAGTGTACTCGTCTTCCTCGAAGTCATCGTCATCACTCAGGAAAGCTTCTCCTCCCTGAATGTCTTCACCTTCATCTTCCATCTCTCTCAGCTGGTCCTCTTGGGCCTTGACAGTGGCCTCCAAGGATGCTATCTTGGCGCGAAGGCGCGCAATGGTAGCGTCCTTCTTGGCACGCTGCTGGCGGAGTGACTTGCGGTCCTTTGCAAGCATCTTGATCGCATCGGCATGCTGAGCCAGTGCAAGGTGAGTCTGGTTGGCGTAGGCGCGGGAGTTGTCCAGCTCTGGCGAGTGCGGTACAACATGAAGTCCAGATGCTCAGCGTGGTGCCTCAGCTCGGGGTGGGGCTGCAGTTCCATGGGTACTCCTACGGAATCACGCCTAACGAGGTGAGCATAGCGAGACGCTAAGATTGCCACCATGTTCTGCCCGCACAGACGGGCAAGTGCTTCCTGAAGAGCACGAGCGAGTCCGTCCAGCCAGTTGATTTCCCTGAAGGAGAAGAGGATCCTCTCAGAGGTTGGAGGTTCCATCTTGCCCCTCAAGTCAGCGGTGATGATCCACTGAAGCTCCCCTCTGGGCTGGTCGTTGACCTCGACTTCATGAAACTCCGGGTGCGGGCGTCCAAGAAAGTCCGACAGGGCATCTAGGTCTGTCTCGAAAATCAGACTCCCACCATTCCCCAGCTGGTAAAACTTGGTGTTGACTGGCTCCATCTAAAAGTGAAATGGATGAGTAAGTTAAAGAGTGAACAAGTGTGTCAAAATTTTAGGTAGATTCATAAGGAAGAGCATGACTTATCAATTTGAAAAGATCTCAAGGAAAAGAGTGTGAATAATTTTTCATAAGTATTCACTTCATTTGATTTTTGAAACTAAGTTTTTCAGACGTCCATTCTAACTAGGGTCTCCTAAGTTCAAACAATGGCTCTGATACCAACTTGTCAACACCCGGATTTTTAAGTCCAGATGCCTATTATGCCATACATCGCAATCCTAGGAAGATTGTTGTTGCGAGACATAACAGTCGATATCATCAGTCATCATTCATTACAAACCATAGTCGTCTTACAAATTCAGATCACATGATCCAATATTACACAAATAGTTAATCTAATGATAAACGAACACATTACATAGCGGAAGCATAATAGAAGGGGACTATCTAGTCCACAGGCCACCTCTTGACGTTAGAAGAACTCCTAGTTGGTGTAGACGTCCTGCTGACCGTCATCTTCGTACTGTGGCTCCTCTTCATAGTCTGGCCATTGGAATAGCCAGGGACACAACCATGAGTACTTTAAAGTACTCGCAAACTAATACTAGTGTAAGTACTATCAATTTTAGTAATGGGGTGCTAAGCTCTAGTTTTATTTGCATAAAGCCAATTTTAGTTCACAAGCATTTGATAAAAGACTCTTCATATGCTAACTAACTCAAGTGGGAACATTAGTGTCATTCCCACAACTCAGTTGTGATTCAAGTCAAGTCACCATTCAATACCTCAACCCTTTTCAAAGAAATATCTGACAACGGTAACACTATGGCCTTTCCAACTGTCCGTAACCGTGGACACGGCTATTCGAATAGATTTACACTCTGCAGAGTTTGCACACTTGTGCCACAACATTTGATTACATCCGTCAGGGATAACCCTGAATCATCGTAACTCAGTACGCGGATCATCAACCATAACCTTTCACTTACATACCCTAGTATAGGTACCTCTCGCCATGAGCTTGACCTCCCAGTGAAGAAAAACCGTCAGCCTGGGAACTGCACAGGGCTTGGGCCGTACATTCACCTCATTTCACATCATATCACTTTTAACGGAGGAAGCCTCGGCATAACCCCTATGATGCTTGTTCAGAGGGAACCCCTACTAAGATGCATAAACTTCTAGTTAAGCCCTACCCATAATCAGGTATTGTGGGGGTACTCAAATATTGGAAAGGTATCACATTCAAACCAACCATCAGTTTTATCAAAGTTCACCAAGTCCTTCACAAGTCATATCCAACTTCAAAATCTTTCAATAGAATGATTCATCATTCCAAGGTTTTCAAAGTCACTTCACTTCACAAGTTTCCATCTAGAGTAGTCAATTTTATTTGTTAGCACTAGCACCTAGTCATGAGGGGTGCTACTTAACTCATAAGCTTTCTAGGCTAAGTTTGATACTCTTGCTCTACTCTATACTTAGACCAAAGTTAACTATAAAAGTAAGCTTTAAATAAACAAGTAAAACTTGCAAGGTATAAACTTGGGATAGGATCATTGAACATAAGGTAAGGTGGAATGGTGCCTTGCTCAAGAGACCCTTGCACTTGCAAGAATATTAGCTTGCCTTGGTGGGTGTACTGGTCAAAGTGGTCTTCCTCCTCCTGGTAGTAGACCTCCTCCTCCTGGTAGTAGACCTCCTCCTCCTGGTACTCCTCGGTACTAGCGACTAAAAACGGATACGAGGTAACAATCACCAAACAAGCTTAAGGGCTAGACTAAACACACAAAGGGGTTCACACAAACTATCCTAGCATCATCACATACCTAACATGTGGGTTGAATTTGTTTTCTTACTTGAAGAAAAATAATTTCCTCTCATTACAATTATTAACTAGTGCTTCTCTTTAGTTCTTGGAGGAAATAATTTCCTCTCATTGAATCTTTATTAAGATTTAATTTCCTCCACAAATCATGTATGAATCCATGTTGACCAAGGTCAACCATTCATCATCATCATTTGAGAGAAGGATTTAAATGAGGTAGAGTACCTCATGCAATTTAACATTACTTTGATCATAAGTTAATGTCATCAACTAAGTCAATATGAGATTTTGTAGAACATGGTTACTACCTCATATTGAGTTACTTGAGACAAGATTTAAATGAGAGCAAGCCTCTCATATGATTTAAAAATAGTTTTGAACAATATCACTTGACTAGAAATAGCCATAGAGTCCTTTATTTAAACTAGGCCATGATCATACAAGGTAACCATGACTTATTTTTACAGAAACATGTAGTGTAAGTGAAATGTGATTTATGGGAGTTGGAATCAACTCAAAAGCAGTTTTGGTTGATTTTTAATAATTTTTTGAAGTTGCAAAAGTCCCGGCCTTGTTATTTTTGTCACATTAAATCTACAAAAAATCTCATGCTGAGACCAGTTTAGTTGGATAGATCTTTTCTCTAGCTTTCCAACCATATGTAATTCATCAAATTTTGTTGAGCCAAATTGATTCTATTCAATTTTGAACAAAGCATCTGTAAGCAAATTTTGAATTAAAACTAAATTCGAATTTGAATTCGCGGGCCTAGGCAGGAAAAGCTACTGGGCCGAAACGGTTTAAACAGGCGAATCCAGCCCACCACGCGTCCATCACGCGTGGGCTGCCTGACGGGTGGGCTCCACCCGTCAGCCTCTCATTACAACGCGAAGCGGTACGGGGGTGTCTGGGCCGCACGATTAGAATGAGATCCAACGGATCTCATTCATCGTCGTCGCCGGCAAGGTAGGGTCTCTGGCGCGGCGCAGGTGGGGGGTCGGAGGGCTCACCGTGGCTCCAGCAAGGGTGGGCAGTGTGCGCGGTGAAGTGGTCGTCGACGGCGAAGCTCCAGGTACTGGCGGCAGCTCCGGGGATGGCTCCAATCGACGGCGGCGAGCTGCGGCACTGGCGGCCTCCGGTGGTGAAATTGGCGAGCTCTGGTGGCTAATCGAGGCGAGGAGGTGGTCGAGGAGGTCGAGTGAGGAGTGGGGATGGTGTTGGTGTGAAGAAATGGACGAGGGGAGGCATGTATTTATAGTGGCGGAAGGAGGGCAGGGTACTGCAGCAATGGCGACCGTGGCGCGGCGTTGCGGCGGCGTAGGGAGGTAGGCGAGGGCGGCGTCCTGTTCCACACGTCATGGCGGTTCTTCTGGCGGCGACGGCTAGGCTAGGCGGTGCCAAACGCGGTCGGGCGGTTGCGAGGATCTACGCGGCAGTGGCGGGATGTGGTCGTCGTCTCCGGCAGCAGCGGGCGCGGGTCGGTGAAGGGAGCATGTCCGTGAGGTTCCTCGTGTCGCGGGGAGGCTCCAAGAGAGAGAAGGGGTCCAGGGGTGGCGCAGTGCGTCGAGGCGACGCGTGTGCTGCGCGTGCCCGTGGGCGCGTCCATGCCGTCGTCGGCATGCACAGGGCGTCGTGGGCGCGTGTGTGTCTGGTGCCTGTGGGGCATTTCTTCGACACTGGCTAGCTCAGGTGGGTTCAGTAGGGTGTGGTGGCGTCGTTTGGCAGGGTGGCCAGGTTTGGAGGGAGAAGGAGAGAGAGGGAGCATGCCATGGGGAACATCGCCGACATGGCCATGGCTATGCCATGTTTGGCCCTCCTCCTAGGGTTTTAATGCTTGGGTTAGGGCTAGAGGGGACCAGGGAACATGGCTAAATCAAGTGGTTTTCAGAAATGGGGCTAGGCACTATTTCAAATAGTGAAATTTGGATTGGACAAGATTTGCTCACCAAGTGTTTGTGAATATGGCCGCATGAATTCAATTTTGAAATTTTTGAATGAAACTTGTTGGATTTGTTTCAAATGATCAACAACACACATTGGTGGTGGTGGCATTAAAAAATAAAAAGAATTGCAAAATTTCAATTTGAATAGGATGTTGAATGTGTTAAAAAGTCCCAACTTTGCTTGAGCATAACTTTTGATCTAGGATGAATTTGTACTGGTGGTCTTTACCAAAGTTGTTCACTTTGATGTGTAATTGGATGAGGTGCAAATAGTTGGAATTGTTTGGTTTGAAAATCTCTAAATACAGTCTCAAAGTAGACATCAGGCTGAAATTGGCAGAATTGACCATTAGTGCATGTGAGCACAATTTGATTTCAAATTTGATTTGAGTTTCTTTGATTCCAAAAGTGTTTATAAACGTTTAGTAACATAATACAACTAATGGTGCAAGCCAAAATGGTCTAGGTTGATGATTTGCAAAAATGGCATAAACCATATGTGAGGGTTTTGTGAATTTTCCATTTTATTTTCTTTTCTTCCTTTTTAACTTTCTTTGTGATCTTCAAAGATCAAGTTAGGGTTTTAAGTTGTAACACATAAGCACACAAGTAATCATCATGGTAATCTCACACAATAATGCACAAACCTTATGCATGGCACTATATGCAAATAAAAGTTTTTGTTGGTTCTAAATTTTGAGTATTTGGAAATCTTCTTCTTCATTGATTTGAAATTTGGGATGTTACAATTGTAGTCTAATTTTAGCTATATGTATGCATGAACTGTCCAAGTGCAATGCAATTTTGTCTTGCGCGCTAGTTTTTTTAAAATATGCAGTTCTACGTTTGTCGAACCCCAAAACTGAGTTGGGTGCCCTGGAAGCAAATTCACTCACATATTCGTCCACAGTTGCGCCGCTAGGAGGATTCGACACCACTTGATCTCGTGCCGCCGCCCACTGGTTGCATGCCAATTTTATCGCGTCCCAACGAACTTGGAGGGATCGGTATGTGCGATCGACAGGATGGCGAACGCGAGGTATCAATTTATGGAATTTGTCCTCGATGCGGTGCCAGTACCGCTTCCCGGTTTGATCGGTGCTGGAGACTACATCCATCTACCCCCACATCGGCCCAAGCTCCGCACAACGTTGCGTCTTTTATTTCCGTGTAGTTTTTTGCCCTTCTTTTATTCTTCTTTCCATTGGCCTCGACCTCAACCACACCTTCGTCGGCTTCATCTTCTTCCCCATCGTCCCCTTCTTCCCCTTCATCCTCATCTTCCTCCCCATCTGCACCCATCCCAACATCGAATGGAGCGAGTGGAGCAATGTTTACCTCGTCTAACATCTCCATGTACGAGGCGTTGCCATTCCTACCAATAATCGACCTCAATTTATGCTCGCAAAAAAAGATTTGGAGTTGAAATTTTTACCTTGTTGACCCGTCATCGAGCATGTCCTAGGTGTCGCCATTCGTGTTGGCAACCGGCGGCGGCGATGGGGATGCGAGCGGGCGTGGGGCACCACGGCTCATCGTCGTATTCGACTTTGTTCTCTTCGGCGCCAAAGTCTTTGATTTAGCGTTGGATGTCTTCAGAGCCGTCGGCTTGGCTGCGGCGGCCCCTTTGGCGACAACTGGGACATCACCACTGGCCACGGCACCAGTTTGTGGGACCACGTGCGTTCCCAAGTGCTGCCGCGTGAAGAAGCTCGTGGACGCGACCAGGCTTGCGATGACGGCGCGGGTGGCGGGAGCTCCGGCAGCCACGAGAGAGGGTGGTAGGGCCTGTGAGCTAGCACCGGGGGCCGGCGGGGTCGATTCGATAGTTATGCCAGCGAGATCGGGCGGCGGTGGCGCAGAGGACGGTGAGGGCGCGCAGATCGGCGGGGGCGACAGTTGGGAGGAGGTGAAAGTTCCGTCATGCGCAAACTAGGGGTTTCGTTCGGGTTGCGTTCGGTTCGTTCGTTCGACCCCTACAAATACATGGAGAGTTGGGGTTTCGGTATCGGCCTGAATTTTTTTTTCAATTTAACTAGTATACGGTCGCTGATCTGCGCTGATTTTCGAACCAAACCCCTAAATTTACGGTTATTATTAGGTTTTGGCCATTTTACGGGATCTGCTAGACATGCTATAAGTCCGCAAGTATGGCATGTTGGAGTTTGCATTGCTTCTTCAATTTCCCACGTGCAAACGTTACTGCAAGAGCCAAGGCAAACTTTTGAATCATCGTTGGGAATGGCAGGATGCACCCCATCCCAATTTGTGAACATTATAACAAACTATGCCACAAATAGGCCATAACTACTACCTCCGTTTCGAGGAATAAGGCGTACGCGTATTTCAAGACGAACTTTGACCATAAAGATTGAGCAACAAAATCTTGATTATATTATATGTAATTAGTATCATTAGATTCCTATTGAAAAGAACTTTTCAATGATACTAATTTCATACAAACAATGTTTATCTATTTGAAGTAATTCTTGGTCAAACAAAAAACACGTAAAACGAGGGTGCCTTATTCCTTTAAACAGAGGTAGTATATCATTTGGCTTGATTGAAAACCTTAAATCTTCATACATGATAGTCCATTTTGTGAAAACCTTAAATATCAGGCTTTCTCCGTTGCCCAGCTGGTAAAACTTGTTGTGGTTGAGCTGCTCCATCTATAGGTGAATTGGATGAGTAAGTTAGAGAAGTGCAAGTGTGTCAAAATTTTATGTAGAATTACAAGGAAAAGTAAAGCATGAATTTCCCATTTTGAAAAGATCTCAAGGGTAAGAGTGTGAATAAGTTTTTCATAAATGTTCACTTTACTTGGTTTGAAACTAAGTTTTTCAGACGTCCATTCTAACTAGGGCCTCCTAAGGTCAAAGAATGGCTCTGATACCAAACTTGTCAACACCCGGATTTTTAAGTCCAGATGCCTATTATGCCATACATCGCAATCCCAGGAAGATTGTTTTTGCGAGACATAATAAGTTCATATCACAGCACATCATTCATTACAAACCATAATAGTCTTACATCAAAGGATCACATGATCCAGTCTTAATACAATAGTTGATCTAAGGATCAATTACAACACACATAGCGGAAATACGTAGTAGAAGTCCATCTATTCCACACGAAACGCTTGACGTCAGGAGACGATCCTAGTTATCGTAGACGTCCTGCTATCCATCATCCTGATACCACTGCTCCTCTTAATAGTCTGGCCATTTGAATAGCCAGGGACACAGCCATGAGTACTTTAAAGTACTCGCAAACTAGCACTAGTGCAAGTACTAACAATTTTAGTAAGAGGGTTCTAAGCTCTAGGTTCATTTGCATAAAGCTAGTTTTATTTCATAAGCATTTAGTAATCAAAAATTCTTCATTTGCCTAACTTAACTCAAGTGGGAACATTAGTGTCATTCCCACAACTCTGTTGTGATCAAGTCAAACTCACCTTTCAATTCACCATTCACTTTTAGAAATCATCTGGCAACGGAATAGTATGGCCATCCAACCGTCCATAACCGCGGACAAAGCTATTCGAATAGGCTTACACTCTGCAGAGGTTGCACACTTGTGCCACAACATTTGATTACATCCGTCAGGGATAGCCCTTAATAATCATACTCAGTATGCGGATCATCAACCATTAACCTTTCACTTACATACCCTAGTATAGGCACCTCCCCCCTGAGCTTGGCCTCCCAGTGATAGCCATCTGCCATCCTGGGAATTGCACAGGGCTTGGGTAAGACATTCAACTCTTTTCACATCATTTCACTTTCAAGGGAGGCAGCCTTGGCATAACCTCTATGACGCTTGTTTAGAGGAAACCCATACTAAGATGCATAAATTTCCAGCTAAAGCCTTACCCATAATCAGGTATTGTGGGGGTAATCAACAATTGGAATGGTATCGCATCCGAACCCAATCATCACTTTTTGTCAAATTCACCATGTCATTCAAGTCATATTCACGTTCAAAATCTTTCAATAAAATGACTCATCATTCCAAGGTTTTCAAAATCAATTGATTCACATGTTCCCATCTAAAGTAGTCAATTTTAGTTTTAGCACTAGCAACTAGTCATGAGGGGTGCTAACTAACCTGTAGCTCTCTAGACTAACTTTGATGTTCTTGTACTACTCCATATCTAGACTCAAGTTAACTATAAAAGTAAACCTTGATAACCAAAGTAAAAGCTTTGCAAGATAAAAACTTGGGCTTGGAAAGTAAAGTCCTTAAACACAGAATAATTTTGCAAAGGTGCCTTGCTCAAGTAGAGCTTGCAGTAGGGTAGCTTGCAAGAGTATAGCTTGCCTTGATTGGTACAGTGATCAAAGTTTTCTTCTTCTTCTTAGAAGACCTCCTCTTCCTCCTAGCCTTCGGTACTAGCGTCTATAAACGGATACGAGATATACAATCACCAAACAATGCGTAAGTAGTAGAATTAACACTCAAAGGGATCACACAAGCTAATCTAGCATCACAACATTATTAACATGGTGGTTGGCTTTGTTTACTTGTAAGAAAAATAATTTCCTCCCATTGAAATATTGATTAGGGTTTCTATTTATTTCCTTTGAGAAATAATTTCCTCTCATTAAATCTTATTAAGATTTAATCTCCTCAAATAATAAGTATGAGATCATGTTGACCAAAGTCGACACTTCATATTTACCATTTGGGAAAATTATTTAAATGAGATTCTATATCTCATGCAATTTAAACACTACTAAAGAAATAAATTAATATCACTAAGTAATCAAATATGAGGTTCTATAGACCAAGGTCATTATCTCATATTGAATTACTTGGGACATTGATTTAAATGAGGGGATACCTCTCATACCATTTGAGAAATAATTTGGGGTAATTTAAATGGACTAGAAATGGCCACATAGCCATTATTTTGCTCTAGCCCATGATCATAGTAAACAACTATGCTATATTTTTACATATTCATGTAGAGTATTTGAAATGTGAATTATGAGAGTTGGAATCAACTCAAAATAAGTTATGACTGACTTTTTTATAATTGTTTGAATTTGGAAAAGGTACTGACTTGTTATATTTACTACATGAGTTCTACAATAAACCTAGGGCTGAAACCAGTGGGGTTGGTTAGGGAATTTCATAAGCCTTCCAGAAATATAAAATTCATCAATTTTGGCTCAGTAGATTTTGTTCTATTGAAATCTGAAAATGGAAACAGTATTGAATTTTGATTTAAATGTCTTAAACGAATTTGAATTCCTGGGCTCGCGCGGGAAAAGTTAACGGGCCAGAGGAGAAAAGGGCAGCAGGCCGGCCCAGCTACGAGTCTCGCACGCACGGGCCTCTGACAAGGGGCTCCACCTGTCAGTGGGTCTTTAAACCCGAAACGGTACGCGTGAGAGAGAGACGTTGGATTCGAATGCGATCCAACGGCGCACGATCATCGTCGTCTCCGACGAGATCGAGCACTGGCCGCGGCGAGGGTGGGGGGTCGGAGGCTCACCGGCGCTCCGGCGATGATCGGCGACGACGCAGGGCGAGGTTGTCGACAACGACGGTTCTCCTGGTACTGGTGGCGTCTCCTGGGGTGGCGCCAATCTTCGTCTTCGTCTGTGGCGGCTCCGCAGCACTCCGGCGAGCAATTGGTGGTCTACGGTCTAAATTGAGGTGAGGCGAGGCTCGAGGAGGGGTTCTGAGATGAGAGGAGGCGATGGTGTGGAGGTTGAGCACGGGGCAGTGCTCCTTTTATAGGGGCGATGAGGTCTGAGGCGCAAGGGGCAGGTCGACCATGGGGATGTCGCTTCTGGGGCGGAGAGGCTTGGGCGATGACACGGCGGTGTTCTCTACGTCACAGCGAGCACGACAGGCGTGATTGCACAGAAAATGGAGGGCTAACGCGAGCAGGAGCGTGACGGGAGCTTGCAGTACCGTGGCGATCGTCGGCGATGAGGACGACGGCGGCAGGGCAGGGGAGAGAGAGTGAGCGTGTCTATCGTCTTCCTGGTGTCGTGGCGAGGCTCTGTGCAGACACGGAGGTCAAACGGAGGACGGAGGCGACGGGACAGTGACGCGCTCTAGTGCGCTCTGCGTCGTGTCCGTGCATGCTCTGGCGTCACGGGCTGATGTGGGCGCGTCCTCTCCTGCCGTTGCAGTGCTCTCCTTGGTCGAGGGAGGTGTCCATCGTGTTCAGGGGAGTGAAAGGGAGGTCAAGGACATGGTGAGATCATCCAGAAGTGAGAGGAGAAGAGTTGGCACGGTGGAGTGGCATGATGCCACGGCATGGCTTGGTACCGGATGAAATCATGCATGATCCGAGTCTTTGAGGCTTGGCATTGTTTCCTGGGTGCAAGAGTGAGCTGGTGACATGGGTATACCCTTCGGGTACCCATTATTAGTATACCTGGCTCGGCCCAATATAGAGAAGACTCAATATGGAGAAGGCCCAACAAGGCAACCCGAAGATGTAGTCGACTAGGACTCTTGTAAACCCTAGACTGGTTGCATATATAAAGCTAGCCAGGGCACCCGAAATAGAGAGGCCAACAGATAGACAGAATATAGACAACATAGCTCCGCCTACGGCGGCACCCTGTAAACACATCTATGATCATATACTGGATTGCTAGCAGCACGTAGGGATTCTCCACCGAGGGGATCCGAAGCTGGGTACATCGTGTGCCTAATCTCACTCCCGGAATCTCCATCGTCGCTCTCTCCCGAAACCCAAGTCTACAATACGTAGGCATTGCCGAGGTGTTCCCTTGTTAATTGGCGCCGTCTGTGGGGATTTGCGGCGACTGGATTTTGTTATCCGGGCGGGATCCTTCATCAACATCGACGACAAGATCTTCAACAACAACAACAGTTTCAATCCGATGCAGCTTGATCTCGTGGTCGCAGGATCCGCGCAGCATCATCTACGCCAACTCAACAGTATAAATCGCCGCCAGTTTGTTTCCATGTTGGAGCGTCGCACGTTGCGTGGCCAAGAAAGGAAGTTACAAATCCAGATGCATCCATCCAAGCAAGACAAAGATTCGTCTGGGTCTCGTGGCAACAAAGGCAGTATCATTGTCGTATAGGAAATGTAGGAAGCCAAGCCTCCGTACAAGATTCCAAGAAAAAAAAAGATGGCAGCCTATTTCACGGAAGTGCAAAGAATATTCACGTGGAGCCAAGGATTAGCAAAGGAAAAAAGTAAGGGGAGATCGATCGTGCTGGGTAGTACTACTAGCTCATGTACACATACACTATTTCCAACGGAGCTGACAGTCGTCGGGTCTGCGCGAACAAACTCGAAAGATACTTCGGTTTAGTCGTAGCCACTGAAAGCTTCAACTACGGACAACTTCATCGCCATGGAGTTCGAAAGAATCTGCATCACCGACATCACCATTGACTACAAACACTGCCAAATCTACGACTGTAGATTGGAATAAGCTCTGATTATTTGCCTGTCACGGACTTGCCATCACACATTCGACATACTAGGGGGCTCACCCGTTGAGGGTCTGTCTGCGTTTTCTTCATAGACTACGTCCTCTACATCAACTGCGTCCAACGCAACAACTACCACCGGCCAGGCGTCGCACGACTACATCAACTATCCGCCGCATGACATGTTTTCATGTTGGCTCTGCCGCAATCGATAAAAAGCTAAGTTTTCCTCTTCCTCCAAGATTGAATTATTTATTTACTTTCGCCACACCCGAATACTCGGGGGCTGCATCATTACATCATTAGAGCAAATTCACTTAGGACGGTGCCATTATTTCGTTACCACAAATATACTCGGTTATTTGGTAAATTTCTTTTTTTCGGCTCTGGATATATCTTCTCCGGCTCAGTAGAATTATTTTCTTCGGCTCAGTGGATTTATTTTCGGCTTAGTGAAATTACCTTCTTCGGGTCACTGGATTCATCTTCTTCGGCTTATTGGATTTTTCTTCATGGGATTCATCTTATAAGATTCATCTATATGGATATTACTGGTTTATTCTTATACAACATTACCCGAGACATTTCGAGTCAATGGATTTATCATCGAGGATTATTATTGGATTTATTTCAATGGATTCATCTTCTATGGTTATTACTGGATTCTTCGGGTCAATGGATTCATCCTCTATGATATCAGCGGATTCATCTTCTATGGTTATTTCTGGATTCTTCGCGTCAATGGATTCATCATCTATGATATCAGCGAATTCATCTTCAATTATTTCATCCTTAATGGCCTTCTTTCGGCGACACGGATAATACTCGGGGGCTCGACAACGACTTCGCCCCAAGTAAAACAACTGTGACACGACGTCTAAGCAACAATTATGACATCACCTCAGCAGCGCTCGGGGGCTTGGCTATTTCTTCATCAAACAATTTAGCGGCATTTATTTTCGCTATTTGGTGGTTTCTACTTCTGCTCGACTTCTTCTCTGCACTCGAAGACTTCATCGCGCCGACTTCGTCGTGCCCAATAAGCTAAGTGTTCCTTTGTTTTACGCCAAAGTTGATTATCATTTACTTTCGTCGCACCCGACACTTGGGGGCTGTGCGGCATATATTCACTTTACATAACATCGAATCTGAGCATCTGACACCGCATGCGAAAAAGAGAGTCAAGGGAAAGATAGAAAAAGTTTGTTTATTTGTGCAGGAGAAAGCAAAATTCAAAATATATAAGAGAGAACCCGACGAAATTGTCTACAGGGAGAACTCGACGAAATTGTCTTCAAGAAATAACAGGACCCGAAGAATTATCTTCAGGGATGTCCCGAAAAATTATCTTCAGGGAGATCCCGAAGAATTATCCTCAAAGAGGACCCGAAGAATTGTCCTCAAGGAGGACCCGAAGAAATTTCCTGAGAGAGGAACTCGACAAAATTTTCATCAAGGAGAAACCAAAAAAAAGGAGGAGAAAAAAAAGAGGATGGACAAATCTTCGGGTCCATTGACTCGTCATTTGTTCTGAGCAAGAGCATCGGCGATGTGCCTGACGACAATATAGAAGAACCAATATATTCGGCTGTATCATCAAGCCTGAGAGAAAAATATAGAAGAACCCGCAAAATGGGTCATTGCATGAGCCGAACAAGGCACTCGACAATATATTCTCAGAACGCCAAAGTTGCGAACAATTTCTGAATGCCGCAAAACTTTGCGAAGGTAAGACCCCAGATCCGTTACGTGTGGCGTGGCGCCGTCTCGACGTCGGTTTGCTACTTTTATCCGTATCAACGAGATACGAAGAAAAATCCTAACGGACGCGTTAGGTACCCGATAAAATATGGCCGGGACTCGACGAGAATGGTAAGACCTTAAGCGGCACTTGTCGAGTTAACACCGGTATCCCGAGATCATGTCCGGGGACGTGATCTTGAAGTAGGTTTTTGCGGATTGCCACTAGAGCAGTTAACTAGTACCTGATCCAGTCAGATGAACTAGCCCCAATTACCATTATCCCTGTACAATATAGATATGGATGTCAAATAAAAATAGCAATGGCCTGGAGTCGATAAAAAGAGGGGCTGCGCCAAGTTGTTTATCGAGTAGTACAACTTGAGCCTATGCCTAGGTGCAAGCACCTGCCCATAGGCTCGGGGGCTACTCTTATCGAGAGTATTATTCACCCTCCCGATAAGATACAAGAAAGAAGAAAAATTATGGTGTCGATTAAAAGCAAGTTGAGCTTACACCCAAGTGCAAACACTTGGCTGTAGCCTCGGGGGCTACTCCCATCGGGAGCGCTGGTCGCGCACCCGATAGAAAAATAACTTCGACAGCATCTACGACAATCAAGCTTTGTAGACTCAACTCGATTTTACGATTCGAGTGGAGCCTACTCCCATCGGGAGCCCATGGATTTCATCAAGTCCACCAGAAATATAGTTAAGTTCTTCATCGAGTAGTACAACTTGAGTCTATGCCCAAGTGCAAGCACTTGACCATAGACTCGGGGGCTACTCCCATCGAGAGCGCTGTCGCGCACCCGATAGAAAAATAATTTCGAGAATCGTCGACATCATCTATGCTACACATGATCTACGACATGGACCTCGCCTTCAGAGATGATTATGCTTGGAGTCTCTACGCAAGTCTTCGACTTCCCTAGACACTCGGGGGCTACTGACATGGGTATACCCTTCGGGTACCCATTATTAGTATACCTGGCTCGGCCCAATATAGAGAAGACCCAATATGGAGAAGGCCCAACAAGGCAACCCGAAGATGTAGTCGACTAGGACTCTTGTAAACCCTAGGCTGGTTGCATATATAAAGCTAGCCAGGGCACCCGAAATAGAGAGGCCAACAGATAGACAGAATATAGACAACATAGCTCCGCCTACGGCGGCACCCTGTAAACACATATATGATCATATACTGGATTGCTAGCAGCACGTAGGGATCCTCCACCGAGGGGACCCGAAGCTGGGTACATCGTGTGCCTAATCTCGCTCCCGGAATCTCCATCGTCGCTCTCTCCCGAAACCCAAGTCTACAATACGTAGGCATTTCCGAGGTGTTCCCTTGTCAGCTGGTGATGACCTAGGCTTGATGGTGGAGGCTAAAACATGCTGGATAATAGAGTGTTGGGCGTTGAGGATTTGTGCACACCATGTGTTCGATGAAATGGCCGCATGAACTTTATTTTTGAATTTTGCCAAACTTTTGCATGGGTGTGATTCAAATAATGTTTGGCTCCTATTGGTGGTGTTGGTTTGCAAAATGAAGAAGATTTGGTGAAATCCAAATTGGGTGTGATCTTGATTCTGTTTTGATGTTGCAACTTTGCCTGCCATTTATAAGCATTTGAAAAGAAATCAGTCAAGGTGGTCAACACCAAAAGTGTTCACCTTGATGAGGTCTTCGATGAGGTGCAAAGAGTTGAGCAAGTTTAGTTTAGAAATCTCTAAATGAAGGGGCTCAAAGTGGGTACCCTGATATAAATGGCGCAAATGACCATTATCATATGTGAGTGAGTTTTGAATTTTCTTTTGATTTGTTTTGCATTTCTTTGATTAAAAAGTGATTATTATTGGTTTAGTAATGTTTCCCAACCATTCATCCAAGGTAGGATGGCCTAGGTTATGGTTTTGCAAAAATGGCCATAGGCCCATATGTGGGGTTTATTTGATTTTCTTCTCTTTCTTCTTTGTCCCTCTTTGATATCATTTGGCATGGTTTAGGGTTTAGGAACATTTCAAAATACTTCACACAAGCATCATGGAAAAACTCAAAACATTTAGGCATGAGCACTATGCACACCATCCAACTCAAATAAAGTTTTTGTTGGTTCCAATTTTTGAATAATAGAAATTGATTCTCTTTATTGATTTGGAAACTTGGGATGTTACAAACACTCCCTCATCAAAGACAATGTCTCGAGAGATATACACACGACCACTCGAGATATTAAGACACTTGTAACCTTTGTGAAGGCCACTATAGCCAAGGAAGGCACATTGCTTGGAACGAAATTCTAGTTTGTGGCGATTATAGGGGCGGAGATTAGGCCAACATGCACACCCAAAAATGCGCAAGAATGAGTAGTCCCCCTTTTTTCCAAAGAGACGTTCCATGGGAGTTTGTGAGTCGATAACCTTGCTAGGAAGACGATTGATCAAATAAACAGAGGTAAGAAAAGCTTCATTCCAGAATTTCAAAGGCATGGAGGCATATGCAAGAAGTGAAAGACCAACCTCCACAATATGCCTATGTTTGGGTTCAGCTGGCCCATTTTGCTGATGCGCATGAGGACATGAAACAAGATGGGAAATACCAATCCGCTGGAAAAAGGTGTTAAGTTTTTGATACTCTCCACCCCAATCGGTTTGTACTGCTATAATTTTCTTATCAAAGAGTCGCTCAACATGATTTTGAAAGTCATGAAATTTCTGAAACACATCAAATCTCTTTTTCAAGAGATATATCCAAGTTAACTTGCTATAATCATCAATAAAACTCACATAATATTGAAAACGGCCAAAGGAGCCTGATGCAGGACCCCAAACATCTGAAAATACAAGTTCAAGAGGGGAGGTAGAAACACTAGATGATGTTGGATATGGGAGTTGATGACTCTTAGCCTTTTGACAGGCATCACAAACAGAATCTTTATTTGACCCCACTAAACGGAATGTTATTCTCGCGAAGAACTTGATGAACCACTCCTGAAGATGGATGTCATAGATGCTTATGCCAAAGCGATGAAGAAGACTTGATGACGCCATGTGCTTGACGACCGAGTCATGACGTGGATGAAGATGGAAGGGGTATAGCCCATCCACAAATCTACCGCGGAGCAGAACCTCCCTCATGTCCTAGTCCTTAATGAAAAACGACTCAGGCCAATACTCAACAAAGGCATGATTATCACGAGTGAGACGACTAGTAGGTAGTAAACTTTTGGTGGCTTTGGGAACATGAAGAATTTTATTAAGATGCAAGTCATGATTAGGGGTACGAAAAATAGAAAAACCAACATGCCGTATATCCATACCCGCACCACTGGCTGTGTGAATTTTCTCATGCCCATTGTAACGATCTCTCACATGGAGTTTGTCCAGCTCACGGGTGATATGATCAGTAGCTCCAGAATCATTTCCAAACGAATAATTTCAACGAAATCTTTCAATTTCTCATTTTATTATGTTCCAGAGTACCAGTTTGTGTCAACCCCCTATTGTCCAACAGCTGCCCCAACTGACTTCTCAGGACCACGGTAGTTCTTGTGGAACCTCTTCCAGCAGGCCAACGCAATATACCCTTCTTTGCCACAGACCTGGCACACGGGTCTGGGACCATCACCATAGTTTGGGCGGTACCCTTGGTTTCCACGGCCACCATTGCCGCCTCCATTAACACGTGGCTGATATCCACGTTCGTCATAACCACGCTGCTCATAGCGCTGCTGCTGCTCATACCCGCGCTGATCGGGACAGCCGCCACCACCACGGCCACCTCCACCGTGATTCCCACCACGAGGACCACCACGGCCACCACGCATCGCTGCATTCACCGAGGAATCGCCAGTAGGGTTCTGCTCTCCTAATATGGCCTCATAGGAGATCAGTTGAGCATAGATATCACTCAAACTGACAAACTTTTCCGCCTTAATCAAAGCGTTGATAGCAGCTACGAAGCCATTGTAGACCTCCTCATCTAAGCCAGCAAGGACATGCGATATAACATCCTCATTGTCAAGCGGCTTGCCTGCAGCCGCCATCTCATCAACCGGATTCTTTATCTCGTTGAAGTAAACTGTAGCAGTCTTGTTCTCATTCATGCAATTGTTCAGCTGGGTGCGCAGCTGAACCACACGTGCCTTGGATTGCGATGCAAACATCTCCATCACAGTTTTCCACACGCTCGCAGAACTGGATAATCCAACCATCTCCGTGAGAACTTCTCGTGACATGTTCCTCACAAGGTAGCTGAGGATAGTCTTATCGGCGGCAATCCACCGCGCATACTCAGGATTTGAAATCATCACATCCTTCCCATCCTTGTCCTGAAACTTCAATTCCTTAGCAGGTTTCGGCATGGATCCGTCAAGGAGCCCGAACAGCTGGGCACCATGAATATCCGGCAGCACCTGCGTTTGCCAGCGTTGAGGCTGCCAGACCCCGGTTCCGGGGAAGAGGTTGAGGACGAAGCCTGGAACGCCATGGCCAACACGGACAGTTGACAGCGAGCTCCACCAGACGATGACGGCGGCTGTTCGGGCGTCAGCGGCTAGACCTAGATGCGATCGTGGAAGAGTGGCTCTGATACCATATCAAAAAATAATGGGAAGCGTAAACCCTAACACAGGGTACACCGGTGCTTATATATTGATATACGGTGGGCCTCCTCGTGTATAGCGAGGGGTATACAATACAGGAGAATACAAAGGTATATACAACTAGAGAATACACAGTTTAACATGTAAATCATTCATTAATCATGGCACTACACCAAAAATACATGACCAGCACCTTAGAAAACATACCCATTTCCGAATGTTTCTTTGGGATTTGCAGTTTTAGACTTGTAACAATACCAGAAGACACGAAGGCAGAATAATAATTTAAGCTAAGCACATAAGCACACTTTGGCATAGGCGGTACTATAGCTACTTAATCTCGGAGGAACCAATGACTGCAAGCTCAACTACAATGCAGCACTTTGTTTTCACCAGATAAGCATTTGCCGGGTCCTTGAAATCTTCCAGCGATATCAACTTCTTCCATCCCCAACTGTCGAAATTCTTTGCGTACTGGTACCGAGCTAAAGAGAAAACAACGTGTCAGACAGGAAATGTGATCATAAAAGTGCAATTAGAATCTGAACTCCTGTTCATTGCATAAAAGAGCGAACCTTTTCCTGTGGTGAAGAGCTTGCCAGTTTCAAGGTTTTTGATGGAGATGCTACTTTCTATCAGTTTTGCAGAGTTCTTGTGAAGTGTATCCGCTACCTTCCTGACCAGGTACAAGGAGAGGTGGTTCCCATTCGTATCGTCTCCAGATGGATAGATTTTGATGGACCTGAAAATTCAGCAAATTATGTATGAAACCAGTAGTTAAGCGTTAAAAAATTATGAGTCATGTTAAGCACTGCAAATTCAAGAAGGTAAGTATCACCATTTGTGTCCACAGAGCTCAAACTCTGGAGAGTCGCTTGGATTCTTCAACACAAAGAAGTCCTCAATGTTCCAGGTATAGACTTGGGGTTTACTGCAGATGTTTTTCGTCTTCTGAACAAACAACGTCTCTGACACATCGTTATCTTTAGCAACGACAGCTGTGATGAACTCGACGGCGAAAACACAGCTATTGTTAACAAGGAATCCAGAGGAAATTTCCTTCAGTACCGCGAGAGGAAGCATGCATGAGATCCCACAACTTAAGCTTTCACTGTGGAACTTGTGGCTAACTGCAAACCAAATATTCAAATGTAAGGCTTGTTAGGAGAACTGTTGTTTTTGTCTTCTAAGAGCATCACTAGTAGTACCCTCAAACCCTCAAATCCTGAAACCAGTCTAAAGGTTGAGAATTGACATTTTTTAGCACTTATAAGGATTGAAAAATAGGGGCAAATACTAGAACACTCAAACCCGTAAAAAACGGTTATTTCCCACAGTGGAGGAATAGGGGTTGGGGTTGTTTCCCCTCTCCAACCCTCACTTTTAAAGGTTGGGAGGGCAAACCCGGGGTCCAACCCTCAAAATTATTTAAGGGTTTAGGGGTTTAGGGGTTCTAATCTTTGCGTTTTTTTCATTCCAACCCGTAGAAAAACGGTTATTTATGAGGGTTTGAGGGTTTAAGGGTACTACTAGTGATGCTCTAACAGGTAAGTTACACTTCCAGTCAAGCGACTGACTAGATCGTTTTCCATAAAGGGCGTTGTACAAAAGCATCAAGACGATACATAGGAGACTTGGCCTCTACGACAATACTAAACCAAATAGTTGAAGAACCTGTTTCATTTTTCAGCAATAATTTCCCAAGGTACCTTGATGTTCATGGTGTTTTCCAAATGACTGGTCATATATCAGAAACTTCAAAGTTGTCTCCATGTTGATGTCCGATTTCGCACGACCCAGCCTAAGCTGAAGAGAGACATATTCATTCTGGTCACCACTTTTTGTGTCCCTTGGGTTTAGTTTCAAGTACCTGCGAGTCAAATCAAGAGAAAGGTCACCTCAGAATAAAATCAAGAGAAAGGAATAGACAAGAAGAAAGTGAGAATAATTTCTTTCTTTTTCTGAAGGGCCGGATATTAGCTAATTAGCTAATCAGATAAATACAGAATAGAGAAAACAAGTGATAAATGAATTTTTTGTGCATGACATTGTATGCATCGAGCTCTCTGTTGGGATAGCTGAAAAGAAACATCATGCTAATAATTGTACCAGATCAACCCTCTCATCTGAAACACATTGGAGTAGGTCAGTCCTTGACCCTTCTCAAGAAGCGAGGAGAAACCATCGATCCTCCACTTGAAGGTTGTCACCGTGGGAGCAGCTGCCTCGTCGGATGCGTTGTTTGATCCGCCTCTGGCCGGAAAAGGTGCCTCGTCGGATACCTGGTTTGATCCGGCTTTCGCGGGCGAAGGTGCCACTTTTAATCCCTGCTTTGATCCTCCGGCAACAACATATTTTCTTGCATCAGTAATAGCCTTAAAGGATGGCATATAGCGTCTTAGATGATTATGAGACGAGTTCTCATTGTAGGAAGAAGCAAAGAGGGACCTCTTTTTTCAAGAACACAAAGCAAAGAAAAGCTCAAAACAAATCCTTACTGCAGGTGCCAGTAACACATGAGTTGCCCATAGCTCCCGCACTTCCTCTTCACGGGAACCCTCTGCAATCGAAATCAATCACCGTGCCGTTTAATTTATAACATACAGAGTTGTACACATTATATCCTGATAATATTCATAGGCAAGTGAAGAACCGCAGATCTCAACCAAATAATAGTTACTGCTAAAAAAGAACGAAGATCAAGAGAGCTTCACATCGCTCTTGATTAAATTGCATTACGAAACCCCAAATTAACCATCTGATGAAAGATGACACGGAGACAAGATTGGGTTAGGAGTGGGAGCTGGGGCGGAGCATACCTCGCAGGCCGTGGTGTCCTGCTAGCCGACGATGGTTTGGTACCTTGAACCCTGAGCAGCCACAAGGAGGGTTTATGGAGGCGCCGGGGAGATGCGATATGGGTATGGCAAGCTCGACTTCCTTGGCCTGCTCACCGTGAAGGATAGGGGTTTCACGAGGCGGATCCAGTTCCCTGTTTCCGGAAAAAGGCCAACTTTGTCTCCTATTTTTTTTTTTTGCGGGAAAAAATCCTAAACATACTGATACGATTCCGTACAAGAAATGCCCACGGAGCAGCGCGGGCCCACTGTAACAAGGACCATGTTCATATCTTCAGCCAGGATTCTTTTTGAGCTGTGGGATGGAAACAAAAATGGACGGCAAGAAATAGGGCTGACGATTCACTCGTATCCGACGGCAAATTCGACAAAAATAACCCAAACTTAAAACAAATTTGAAAAATGAACCTCTGGTGAAACTATTTCACGGAACTAACCCTTTTGGGTAGGCCTGTCCGAGTGGCGCTTCACTCCACATCATAGCGGTAATGGGAATGGTGTTGCACTTCATGCCAGCGTGGCGATGCGGGATAGGCCGTGGCCCACCCCGGCATATGTAGCGCCGCTCCTATAGGCGCTATACTTCTTAGCGTAGCGCTGCTCGGAGAGGCGCTATCCTACGACTTAGGATTTGGTGGCGCGAGGCACCCTGCCATCCCCTCCTAGAACCCATAAGTTGTGGTTGTTGGTTGGTCCTCTCTCCCCCTGACCCGGCTGTTCCCCTCTCTCCCCGTGACCCGGCTGTTCCTCTCTCTCCCCTTCTCAAATGCTATTTAAAAGTACTTAGATTTGTTACATCTGCCCATGGATTTCGTTCTCAACCTCTCCCTCTAGGTAATCTCCTCCGTTCCCCTCGTTTTCATCCCAAGAAAGCATCACATTTTTTGATGGATTTGGTGAAACCCTAGGTTATGATGGATTTGTTTTTTGAATGGATTGTTCAAATCATGTGTGGTGATTAATATGTGTATATGAATATGTAATCATTTGGCAACATAGTTGCTACATTACCCTAACTTGCATTAAACATGCAGGCTTGACAGGAAGAAGCAAAGAAAGATCAAGAACTGGCTTGACTATCATAGGAGCCATGATAGGAAGAAGCAAAGAAATATCAAAAATGGCGGCTAATAGGTTGCAATATCAGATCCTAAGATGTGTGTACATAAAAATCAATATGGTTTTATTAGATCCAGAATAATTTAGGATTGTCTGGCCTGGACTTTGGACTATTTATATCAAGGCCAAGTGTCTAAAAAACATATTATCATTTTGAAGCTAGACTTTTAAAGGACTTTTGATTCTGTGGAACATGAAGCTCTTTAGGGAATCTTGGATTAGACGGGTCGGAGATTTTCTTTAGCTTTAGGAGTTTCCTCTGTATTATTGAATGGTATTCCAGGAAACAATTCCATTGCAAAAGGGGAGTGAAGCAGGGAGATCCTGTGTCTCCTCCCCTGCATGTCCTTGGTGGTGACCTTTTACAATATGTAGTCAATGCCATGCTTGCAGCTGGAGATATCAAATTGCCGATTATTACTATTGACCCAAACTTCCCCATTATCCAACATGCAGATGACACATTATTGATTATGTGAGCTTATTTGGTACAAGTGCTAGCTCTAGAGGAGGTGCTAAAAAATACTCTGAATCTACTAGTTTGAATATAAATTATCACAAACCTTCAGTGATGGCTATCAATGTGGAGGACCGTGGCATTCAACAACTGGCTCAAGGATTTGGGTGCCAAATCGGGGTCTTGCCTTTCACATATCTTGGATTGGCTGTTGGTACTACAAAACCATCTATCCAAGAACTGTCACCTATTGTGCATAGGTTAGAAAGAAGTTTAACAGCTACCTCTTGTTTTTTTTGTCTCAAGGAGCTGGATCACAGCTCATTATTTCAGCCTTCTCTTGCATTCCACTGTCCATATCCCACCTGGAATCATAAAGCAACTTAACAAGATAATTAGGCAATGTCTTTGAAGGGATAATCAGGATATTCCTAAACAATCATTGGTAGCATGGAACATGATTTGTAAGCCTTGGGGATTACGGATTTTTAGAAGAAGAATGATGCGCTGCTGATTAAGTTCCTTCATAAATTCTATAACAAGAATTTAGATATTTCCTTGGTAAAGTTAATTTGGGATGTAGCAAAGCTGATGGATAATTATCGATCAATGGCCAAACCTGAGGTTAAGAGTGGGGAGACAATTTTGTTTCGGTCTGATGAATGGGAAGTGTATGATTCCCGAGTTCCTCTGCAACAGAGATTTCCTAGCCTATTTTCCTTTGCTAAGGATGAGAAGATATCACTCAAGGACATGGTCATGCTCTTGGATAGGCCTGAGGAGTTTCATCTTCCTTTATCCAGTCAGGCATATGATGAATATATGCTAATTCAACAATTTACTGGGAGATTTGGATTTAAGAGAGGTTGGATGTGATGAGTGGAAATGTGCTTCTGGAGATTATAAGCCGCACAAATATTAGTTATCCTTATATGATCATATTCAAGCACAACCGCAATATATATGGATCTGGAAGAGCAAATGCATCATGAAGATTAAAATGTGTACTTGGTTGCTGCTAAGTGATAGATTGAATACAAAAGATTTGTTGCAGCGAAGGCATTGGCAGGTCACTGATGACTACAAACATGTTCTATGCTCTGCTAGGATCCACGAAGATAGAGATCACCTCTTTTTCAATTGCAATTTTAGCATCACGATTTGGAATTCTTTGCAGATTACTTGGGGTACTGATTGTTGCATATCGCAGTTGACTCAGTATGCCAGGAGAAGTTATAAGCACCGTTTGGTCAGTGAGGTTGCATCGTTAGCCTGTTGGCCTATTTGGAAGGTTTAGAATGCTAATTTTTTTATCAAATTTAGTCGAGATTTGCTGTCCGGAGAAGCAATTTCACTCATGATATGTCTTTGCATGCTCATCGTTTTAAGCCAGATGGAAAGAAGAAACTCTTAGCCTGGATAGTATTTCTTAATTAAGCACCTAGCTTAAAGTCCTAGTTTATTTTTTGTTTCCTGTACAGTTTTAGAGTACAGTTTTTTCTTTGGTTACTGTTTTTTTTTGCTTTGTAACTTCTTTTTATATATTATAAAGATGGGGAGCTGTGGGGCTTTTGTCCTGCAGTAAAAGGTTCAAAAAAATCATAGGAGTCGTGTCATGAAGTTCAATCACTGTGTGAAGGTAGTGAAGATGGGTGCAGGATCTCAGCTGCGCGCCTACTGCCCAATTTCCTTCAACAACTATGTTCGATAGTTCATTTCAAGCACTCGTGTCGAGATATGCCTGCCTTCTTACGATGAAGAGATTTTGGAAGAGCCCATCAGCTTCGATGATGTCGCTGAGAATACATACAACACGCTTGTCCCACAAAGGTCTCAAACCCCTTTTGCTCATGTCCTCAACTTTGTGGTAATGTGTTACCAAGTTTGTTTCTTCTACTTTGTTGTGTCACCAGTGTGTTGGCTAACTTGTCGGTATTATTTTCAATAGTGTTCGGAGATCAAGAAGGAAGCCAAAGAGTGTGAGGATTCTTATGAGTCATATCCAAGGGGTGAAAAAGGCGAGTCGGCGCTGCGTGAGTTCATCAAGGTACAATGCACATGCAAGTCAAGACGCCTTTTATGTTATCGACCTATTATCTCTTCGTTCATTCTATAGTGCACTGGCTATCGGTTGCACCGGCTAGGTAACCTCCTAGGCTGCCGTGACTCGGAGATTGCAACGCCGTCGCACTCTCATTCCGATTCACTACCTTGACCTTCACCACTACCTCGGCAAATGTGGAAGACAATGAGGTACTTCTTTCAAATGTACATTGCATACCAAAGTTTTCCACTTTTGAATCGAAGTCACCATGGATTTTTTTTTTGTAAGGTCAAGGATGACATGATATTAACAACTTACACACAGAATATTCGTTCCGCTGACATGTTGAATCCTAGGAGGGGCATTAGGCGCTACACACCGGATGGTTATGTCACTCGTGGAAAGAAGGCTGGGCTCATTGATTCCGATGACGAGTTGCCGATGAGGCTAGATTTGAGAAGGAGGGGGAACAATGAGGAGGAGGAGGATGCCACTAGCGCTATGCTAATTGGAGTTTGTGTAGTGCGAGGTTCCAAGGAGCAAAACTTGGAGTTTGGACATCGGCGCTACATATTGACTAGGCGTGGAAATGGCTAAGGACCAGCAAGTTTTGCTCCTAGTAATCTCCTGGTACCCAAACCTTATTTTATCTTAGCTCCTACACAACATAGCGCCACTCGCATCGGCTCCATGCTAAATAAAGTTTGGGTACCGGTGGGGTTACTGGGAGTGAAACGTTCTGGTCCTTAGCCGTTTGCACGCCTAGTCAATGTGTAGCGCCGATGGCATCGGCGCTACACCTTGACTTGGTGTTTCCATGGCTAAGGACCAGAAGGTTTTCCTCCATGTATCCTCCTAGTACCCAAACTCTATTTAGAATAGCGCCTATGGCATCAGCATTATATTGTGTAGTATAGCACCACTCGCATCGGTGCTATGCTCATTAAACATGTAGGCACAAATGAATCTAACATAGTTTGTACTAAGCACACATATTTACTTTGTCACAATCATATTGCAATACGGAGGTTCACAGTACACGACAACATCAAGGTTCAAAGCACAATCATATTGCAATACCACAGTTCAAAATAGACGGCAACTTCGTGGTTCAAAGTAGACGACAACATCAAGGTTCAAAGTACATGGCATCACGAGGTTCAAATGACATGATGGCAAACACAATTGATTTACTACGTCGGGAAAGATCCTTTCCCATTCCTCTTCCTCTTCCTTACTTCTATCTCTAGTTCTTCCTTTTCCCTCAAATCACGAGCGGTTCGAACCATGGAGTCGAAGAAGACCCAGCTCTCCATGCTCCTCTTCATCTCTTCTTCTACTTCTGATCTTTCCTTCTTTATGAGCTCCGTCTCACTGGCCAACCGGTCCAAATGCCGCTTATTCTCCCCCTCTCTCTTTGTTGCCACAATAGCTAAGTTCCTCCTCCAGTTTTTCTCCATCTTCCTTTGACGTTCTTTTGCCCCATCTTCGTGGCGCTTCTTCTCACGCCATTGCCACATGTAATACTCATTTCTCGAACACTCGTCTTCCTCAATATTGGCTTGTACCTCATCTTTCTTCTTCCTCTCACATTCGACCGCATCATTCTCCCTCATCCTCCTCACAACCTCCTCCCACACTCACAGCCTCTCACCTCCCCCATCATTGTCCTCCTCCCACACCCCCTTGCCCTTGTTGGGTTGTGAAAAGGGATTAACTTATCAATGCCTACCGATTGTAGACTTAGGGTTTTGTAAGAAGTAGAGGGCAAGTAGATCTTGAAGGTTCGGCCGAAAAGGTGCTCAACTCAAAGTTACGGTGGTGTTGTTGGCCAAAGATTCGATCCCTTGTTTCACCCTCAGCTCCCCTTTATATAGGAGGTGGAGCCGAGGCTTTTCGTGTCGTACAAGTTACAAACTACTCGAGGCGCATTGGGCCTTTCCTATATTGATACAAAATTCCTAATACAACTCTAACTTCCTTATCCGGAGAACTCTGAGCTTCTGGGCCTCCAAAACTTTGGGTCCATGGGCTTGACGTCATCATAATACAACCTGGGTACTTTATTCGGCATGCCTTCTAGGCATACCTATGTCAGTAGCCCCCGAGATTTTGTTTGAATCGTAGAGTAGAGTAAAATCTCCATCGTAAAAACCAAAGTACGCATTTACCATAACGACTATTTTGCTCAATGTCTATTTTGTACATGTATATGGGTAAATGAGGCTGGTTCATCTGACGGATCAGGTACCAGTTAATTGCTCTTGTGGCAAACCCGCATAAACCTACTTGAAGCTCAAGTCCCTAGACTCGAACCCAGGATACTGGCATAATTCGACACGCGCCGCTTAAGAACTTATCGTTATCGAACTCCAGCTTTACTTTATCGAATACCTAACACGTCCGTCAGGATTTTTCTTCACATATGTTGATGCGGATAAAGTGGGAGAGCGCATTTAGGTGCGATGCCACACCACACAGGACGGATCCTGGGGTCTTACCTTCGCACGCTTTTTTTGAGTAATGGCATTAAGAAATTTAACAACACATATGCGCTCTGAGAATATATTGTCCAGTGCCTTTGTTCGGCTGATGAAATACCTCATTTCTTCGAATTGATATATTTATATTGAGTAATATCTAGATCTCCCGATGGGAGTACACGACGAATTATGTATAACTCAAAGATGTACGTAAATATTTCGTCGACTTCATCTCTTTATATTGTCTTGCCACATCTGCTTTTTTCTGCTTCCACATATCGTAGATTGCACGACCAGCGCTCCCGATGGGAGTAGCCCCCGAGGCTACAACCTAGTGTTTTCACTTGGTTGTAGGCTCATCTTCTATCATTCAACCACTCTATGTTTTTTTTATATCGGGTGCGCGACCAGCGCTCCCGATGGGAGTAGCCCCCGAGGCTACAGCCGAGTGTTTGCACTTGGTTGTAGGCTCAACTTCTGTTATTTACCCAACTCTATATTTTTGTGCTCAACATAACCTCTTATCTGAAGAATTTTCAATGCTTCTGATAAGAATAGCCCCCGAGCATATGAGAATATGCTTGCATCTGAACATAGGCTCCCGAATTTTTTCATGCATGTATTATTCCAACTCTCGAAGTTTTCTTCCAATTATACTTTGCTTCACCTTTCGAAGTTTCCCTTCACACTAAACTTTGCTTCACCTTTCGAAGTTTTTCAACACTAACGTTGTTGCTGACGAAAACCATGTGCACCCACCTTGGGAAGACACGACTCCTGATGCACCACTGTTTTGTGGGTCCAAGCTTCTGCACGCTCTCCACGTCGCGCAAGTAGCGCGCACATCTTCCGATATTCTCGGCACGCGCACAGTAACTTTCCCCCAGTAAAAATAGAGTGTAAAGACCATTTACCCCATGGATACGTGTAGAGCTCAGGATCTTCTCGTTTTTCATCCAACGGCGGAACTGCATCGTCTTCCTCTATTAAGTTTACCCTATTTTCTATGTTTTCCCCTTCGCTGCGCCGCATTCTCTCTCTATTCTTCTTCCTCCTCGAGCACCTCGAGCACCTCGTGCGCTTTTCCTCCTTTCTTCACTCCACCTCGCATCTGCCATGGCTCCTCGCACCAAGCTCTGCAAGAACCGTGCCCCTGGCACCGGCGAACGCGAAGAAAAGAACACGATCTCCGGATGGGAGAGATCGAAGATCTCCGCGCAGGACAATCGCCTGCTCAAGAAGATGGACCTGCTCAGCAAGAAGGTCATGCAGATGCCAGGGGATGAAAGTTCCCCTCATCCCCCCCAGGTTTTCGGGTAACTTTCATTGACTTTCTCGTCTGTGGCCTTTCCGCTCCTGTACACGAATTTCTCCGTGGCCTCCTTTTTGTCTAAGGGATTGAGCTTCACCAGCTGACCCCTAACTCTATCCTCCACATCTCTATCTTTTTTACTCTCTGCGAATGCTTCCTGGGCATCCACCCTCACTGGGGCCTATGGAAACATATCTTCTACCTCTGCCACAACAACTCGAAGAACACCATCTACAACGTGGGTGGTGTTTGCATCTGCGTCCGGCCGGAAGCCGGATATTTTGACGTGAAGTTTGCCGATTCCGTCCAAGGATGGCGAAAGAAGTGGCTTTACGGGAAGGACGTTTCTTCGGCTTCCCAACAATATGGCCTTGCTCCCTTTGATACTGCTGAAGAAATTCAAAGGCGCAAATCTTGGGATGCAGAAGCTACAGCCAAAGAAAAGACAGCCACTGACGCGCTAATTACACGCATCCAAGAGCTCCAAAACACCGACGGGGCGGAATTGTCAGGTGTGCAGATCATTGCGCACTTTCTGCGCATTCGAGTACAACCTCTTCAAGCTCGAAAAAACCCTCTCTGGATGTAGTCGGGTGCTGAAGATACTGACAGGGTCTCCATCGATATTCCTTTGAAAGATTTGGAGAATCTTGTCCGCCGCTTCACCCTTGGCAAGAACAATGAAGTTCCCTCTTCTTACAGCGTAGAACCCTTCAGCGGTAACCACGCGCTTCCAAATGTAAGTTTTTTTCCTTCGAGTTTTCTCCTATATGTAAGTTTTTTTCCTTCGAGTTTTCTCCTATATGTTCGCTATTTTTTCTTTTGGTTTTGATAAATTCGCCTTGCTGTCTTGTTCTCCTTTGTCACAGGATCACCAAATTCTTTCCTCCCTTCCTCCACTTCCGGAAGGTGGAGAGGTAGATGAGTGAGCCGTCATTAATGATGACTCACAAGAAGCTTCTATCCTCGAGAGCGAACCCGCAGAATATGAGAAAAGTAAGGGTTTCTCTGACCAAGATTCGGAGTCAGTATAGGCTTCTGACTCCACTCATTCGGTCTCTCCTCCTCTTTCTGCTGCTCTCGATGAGCGCAAGAGGAAAAGAAACATTGAGGAGGAAGATTTCGGCGTGTCGAAGCTTTCTGTATCGGCTGCCAAAGAATCTTCTCCTAAAGAACAAAATATCTTCGACCCCTTCGCTACCACTAGTGATGTCAGCTCGTAAGTTGGTCCTCTGTTTCTTTCCTTTCTTTTATTTTATTTTCTGCGTATTTATTGCTTCTGTATTGGCATAGATGACCAAGAAGAGCTGGCACTCGAGGTTCATGGGCCAGCCAACACAAGCACCTCCCAGATGTTAGTTCTTTCCGAAGATCACCATGCTGCGCCAGAAGACTCGCCTCCAACACCCATTGATCCAGAAGCATCAAGTCCGGCGCCCAGCCCCCTAGTGCCGAAGAAAAAGAGGTCCAGGACGAGTTCTACTGGCAAGCAAGAGATTGACACCAGGAGTCTATTGACTCCTTTCCTTGATGATGTGAGCTACTCTTCTTTATTTTTTCACCCCTTTTTTGTTTACTTGAATAACTTCCAAATTGGTGGTACTCAATCTTTGCCTGTCGACCATTTTTGAAGCCCTTCATGAAGGATCTGGTTAACGTGGGCTCCCGCTTTATCGGGCTTCGAAACGAAGCTGAATATCTTAGAGGTAACTTTATCTCTGCATCTAATACACTAGACCCTTCTTTCTTGTTCCAAGCCTTCATTTGTTTTTTCTTTATCAGATGTGTTGTGACTCGCCGAAGCGCGCGCCAATGCTTTGGAGGAAAAGCTTAAAGCTAGCGAAGAGGCTCGCGAAAAAGCTAAAAAAGATGCTGCTGGTGTCGAAGATCTTCGCCGAAGACTTCAAGCCGCCGAAAATTCCTTAAGCGATAAAGAGACACAAATCATCCAACGCGATAGTGAGATAATTACGCGCCTCGAGATGCAATCCCGGAGATTTTCGAGTAGTGCTATATTTCCCTTTGTCCTTCTTCATTCATCGCCAAGCAAAATTTATTTTGTCATTGATGAAATCTTTCTTTTCTTCATCAGGGAAGATGGGTGAACACTACACCAAGAATCAAGAATTGGATGAGGGTCGTGTCATGGACGCCCTCACCGTTCTCGAGCTAAACTCCAACTTGGCGCGCGAGTGCCTGTCATCCACGCGAGATGCATTTAGACGCATCCTTCCCCACTTCTTCCCGAAGGTTGTGCAACCCGAAGTATTCTCCCAACTCGTCCATCTCTTCCTTGCGAAAGATGATCCAGCCTTGGCGCATCGCCAGGCGAGCTTTAAGATTGGAGTCGAGGGGACCATTGCTCTCGTGGCAGCCAGTGGCCAAAAAGTCGACTGGACAAGGGTTGCTGCTGTCAAGGGCTTAAACAGCGAAAAGTGGAGGGCTCTGGTGAAGGATGCCAAACTCTACACGAAGAAACTTGTCGCCTTCCTTGACCCGAAGTCTTCGGCCTCTGCCAGCACTGTCCACACGGAGGTCAAGTAGATCAACTTGTACTTCCTTTTTCCTTTTTTGTAGATACTGTCGCCTTTTGTTGTTCCCGACCTTTATATGTAAGCTCCTTACGAGCCGTATTTTATAAAAACTCCTTTATGTAATATATTATGACTATGACTATGAAAGAAAAATGTGTCTTGTTGAATGATTGATGTCGATGATTTTTGTCTTCCAGTTGATTTTTGACAACTATACCAGTGCTGGATACTCTAACACTTTCCCTACTACTTCACATTCTGCGAGAGTGCCTGACAACACCTTGGATGTTTCGTCGTGTCCTGGTTCGATCCAGAAAGAACTGGCCGAATTACGCCAATAACTGCAGTCGATGAAAAAACAAACTAAGATTGCTCTAGAACAATCACGGAAATCCTCGGATCGGGAGCAAGCGGCTCTTCGTCGGGCGCAAGAATGTCTTGATCTGAAAGAAACTGCGACTGCCAATGCTGCCTCGTCTGCTCAGCGCGAGAATTATATGCTAGACCTTATGACTGATGCAAGTCAAGATATGGCCATTACGTCCTTCATATCCTAAGACCTCCTCTTTATGTGGCTGTACGTGTTTACCTCTTTGTCATGTTGGTATCTTCTCTCGTCCCTCGTAGGTGCATTTGTTGATGTTGCTGCTGAAGAACAGAGGGTAAACATGCGAGTTGAAAATCTTCTTCGTCTTGCCAAAGCCCGGTGTCGCTGTATTGTTTTATTTCAAGACCGCGCTGCCCAAACTCAAGATTTTCTTGACTTCTGCATTAGTACCTTAGCCATAGTATACAATGACATGTTTCCTCAGAATCCTCAGCCTGAGAACCTCACTGAGCTTATGGATCAATTTAAGGACGTACGTAACATCCATAACTTCGTGAAGGCACAAATGGTAGCTGGAGGAAAATTTGCTTTAATATGGATGCGAATTTGCAACTCGAAGTTGGATCTTGACAAGGTTGTCGTAACTATTCTGCTTAAGCTGTCGAAGAGGCATGTAAACATTGTTCGGCATAACGAGGCCGCAACACCTATTGCTGAGAGGATGATTGATGAACTCCTTAAGGTAGACACATCCTTCTTCAAAGAATACACATATGATGATTCGACACAGCAAGTACGCGCTGCCAGAGAAAATATAGATAGGTTAATATAGAAACTCTTTTTATATTGTTCAACGCGCGAGGTTTTTAGCCAAGACGCGTTTTTGAACACTTGTCATCTATATTGTTTTCAATGTCGGGTCCCTATGCGGACCATTTATTCATGTGTATTTTCTTGTCAGGTGTTGTAAAATGTTGCGAGACTTATGAGTCAAAGAAAATTCTTCTCATTTATATTGTAACTTTCTTCTTAGCCCCCGAGTATGAGAAAACTATTTTTCGCGAGGTTTTTATGAAACCAAAGCGTGTATATTGCCACTCTTTTGTCGGAATCGACTATGTTGTAGATTTGCGGGTTCTAGCCCCCAAGCATTGCTTTGTAACGAAGCAAAAATATATATGATCACTATTTTTTATTTAAACCATGCTATATTGAAGCATCGCAAGACCACCTCATTAAAAACCTTTCAGTCTCACTCGGTATCCTGAAAGGAAAAGAGCACATATGAAAACTTGCGAGCTGTTCAGATACAATGTATGTTTACATAGTTGCTACTATATTGGCTCTTATCTAGGCGTAGAAAGGTCACAGCTGCGCAACGTTTCACGTGTTCCCTTTATCTTTGCCCGACTTCTTGCCCTTTAGTCGATATGCTCCTCCTGGGATAACTTCGATGATGATGTATGGTCCTACCCATGACGATTCCAGCTTTTCATGACCATCCTGCTTGAGCCGAAGAACTAAGTCACCAACTTCGAAGGATCTAGGCCGCAAACGTCGGTTGCGGTAGGTTTTAAGATTTTGCTGATACGAACTTACTCTCGAAAGCACCACATCTCTTGCTTCATACAGTGCGTTCACACCATCTTCAAGCGCCTTCTAAGAAACTTCCTCATCATATTCCACAACTCCAGGGGAATTGTGTTCTATTTCTATCGGGAGTACCGCTTCAGCGCCATGAACTAGGAAAAATAGAGTTTCCTGAGTTGCTGCATTGGGCATTGTTCGCAAGCTCCAGAGGACACTGGGTAACTCATCGACCCAAGTATGCTTCGCTTTTTCGAGTGGTGTCAGCAGATGTTTCTTGATGCCACTGCATATAAGTCCGTTTGCTTTTTCGACTTGGCCATTGGTTTACGGGTGTGCAACAGACGCGAACTGCAACTTGATGCCCACGCCTTCACAGTAGTCCTTGAATTCTCGGGAGGTGAAATTGCTGCCGTTGTCTGTGACTATGCTGTTAGGGACACCGAACCAAAAAACTATTCCCTTGATGAAATTTACTGCTGATGTTGCATATGCCGAAGTTACTGGTATTGCTTCGATCCACCTGGTGAATTTATCGACTGCCACCAGCAAATATAGGTGCCCTCCTGGCCAAGACTTGTGTAGTAGTTTTCCTACCATATCGAGCCGCCATTGTGCAAAAGGCCACGCCAAAGGTATTGACATTAATTCTGTGATTGGAGAATGAGGTTTGGCCGCGAATCTTTGGCAAGCTTCACAAGTACGCACGATTTCCTTCGCATCCTCTATGGCTGACAACCAGTAAAACCCAGCTCGAAAGGCCTTGGCTGCAATTGCTCGACTACTTGCGTAGTGGCCACATATGCCTCCGTGTATATCCTTCAATATGGTGCGTCCTTCCTCGGGTGTGACGCACCTCTGCAGCACGCCTGATATGCTTCGCTTGTATAGTTCTCCCTTGACAACATTGAATGCCTTAGATCGTCGGATGACTCTCCATGCCTCCACTGGATCCTCAAGTAATTCTTTCCTCGTGATGTACGCGAAGTATGATTGCATCCACGGGATTTATCATCATGACATCCTCTGGTTCTCCCTCCTCATCAGAAACATGAGATTCTTGGGCTGCTGCAGCCCCCGAGCCTTTGTTGGGATTATCCTTTTTCTTCGGCTGTTTCGGCGCTGTTTTCCTCGGCTTAGTTGACCTTTCGCCGATTTCCTCCAAAAATACTCCAGGTGGTATGGGTAGACATTGCGACCCGATGTTTGCCAGAACGTCGGCCTCATCGTTACTTAGTCTGCTAACATTATTTACCTTGCAACCATCGAAGGTTTTCTCGAGTTCATTCTATACCTCCTTATATGCCATCATGCTGTCGTTGATTGCGTCAAACTTTTTCATCACCTATTGTGCGACCAGCTGAGAGTCACCAAAGATTTTGAGGCGAGTAGCGCCGCACGCCTTTGCCATCTTCATCTCGTGAATAAGAGCTTCATATTCTGCTTCGTTGTTTGATGCGTTGGGGAAGGTCATCCGCAGTATATACTTCATCTTATCACCTTGCGGTGAAACAAGTACTACGCCTACTCTAGCTGCTTCTAATCTTTTGGACCCGTCGAAGTTCATATGCCATGTACTCGACAAATCTGGGGGTCCTGTAATTTTTGAGTTCCATCCACTCTACGATGAAGTCCGGCAGAATTTGCAACTTTATTGCTTTTCTTTTTTCATACGTGATGTCCCGAGGGGAAAGTTCGATTCCCCAAAGGGAGACACGTCCTGTAGCTTCTAGATTGTTTAAATTTTTTGAGAGGGGCGCCTCACTGACCACTATTATCGAGTGTACCAAAAAAAAGTGCCTTAGCTTTCTTGCTGACATGAATACTCTGTATGCCAGCTTCTGATACTGCGGGTAGCGCTGTTTGTATGGTGATAGAACTCCGCTAAGGAAATATACTGGCCGCTAAACTCCGTGAATTTTCCCTCTTCCTCTCTTTCTACCACGAGGACTGTGCTGACCACCTGAGGTGTGGCTGCAATGTACAATAACAATGACTCCTTGTCTCGTGTGAAGGAGATATGCCCTAGAGGCAATAATAAAGTGGTTATTATTTATATCTTTATGTTTATGATAAATGTTTATATATCATGCTATAATTGTATTAACCGAAACATTAGTACATGTGTGATATGTAGACAAACAAAGAGTCCCTAGTATACCTCTTAACTAGCTTGTTGATTAATGGATGATTAGTTTCATAATCATGAACATTGGTTGTTATTAATAACAAGGTTATATCATTGTATGAATGATGTAATGGACACACCCAATTAAGCGTAGCATAAGATCTCGTCATTAAGTTATTTGCTATAAGCTTTCGATACATAGTTACCTAGTCCTTATGACCATGAGATCATGTAAATCACTTATACCGGAAAGGTACTTTGATTACATCAAACGCCACTGCGTAAATGGGTGGTTATAAAGGTGGGATTAAGTATCCGGAAAGTATGAGTTGAGGCATATGGATCAACAAGTGGGATTTGTCCATCCCGATGACGGATAGATATACTCCGGGCCCTCTCGGTGGAATGTCGTCTAATGTCTTGCAAGCATATGAATAAGTTCATAAGAGACCACATACCACGGTACGAGTAAAGAGTACTTGTCGGGAGACGAGGATGAACAAGGTATAGAGTGATACCGAAGATCAAACCTCGGACAAGTAAAATATCGCATGACAAAGGGAATTGGTATCGTATGTGAATGGTTCATTCGATCACTAAAGTCATCGTTGAATATGTGGGAGCCATTATGGATCTCCGGATCCCGCTATTGGTTATTGGTCGGAGTGAGTACTCAACCATGTCCGCATAGTTCACGAACCGTAGGGTGACACACTTAAAGTTGGATGTTGAAATGGTAGAACTTGAATATGGAATGGAGTTCGAATATTTGTTCGGAGTCCCGGATGAGATCCCGGACATCACGAGGAGTTCCGGAATGGTCCGGAGAATAAAGATTCATATATAGGAAGTCATATTCCAAGTTTGGAAATGATCCGGTGCATTTATGGCAGGTTCTAGAAGGTTCTAGAAAAGTCCGGAAGAAATCACCATGGAAAGTAGAGTCCCGGAGGGACTCCACCTTGCATGACCAGCCAACCCTAAAGGGGAGGAGTCCAAGGTGGACTCCCCTAGGGTGGCCGGCCAACCCACCTCAAGGAAAGGTGGGAGTCCCACCTTGGGTAGGACTCCCTCCTTGAGTAGGTTTCCCACATATGGGAGGTTTTAGTGTTGGGGTCTTATTCGAAGACTTGGACTAGAACTCTTGGTGCTTCCACCTATATAATGAGGGGCATAGGAGAGGGGCTGACCACTTCAAGCCTCAGCCTTGGCCGCACCCCTTAGAGGGTCGGCGCCCAACCCCCTCTCTCCCCAAACCCTAGCGGTCTCTCTCCTCCACCACATCCCGCACGCTTAAGCGAAGCTCCGCCGGATTTCTCCACCACCACCGACACCACGCCGTCGTGCTGTCGGATTCAAGAGGAGCTACTACTTCCGCTGCCCGCTGGAACGGGGAGGTGGACGTCGTCTTCATCAACAACCGAACGTGTGACCGAGTACGGAGGTGCTGCCCGTTCGTGGCGCCGGAACCGATCGTGATCAAGATCTTCTACGCGCTTTTGCAAGCGGCAAGTGAATGTCTACCGCAGCAACAAGAGCCTCATCTTGTAGGCTTTGGAATCTCTTCAAGGGTGAGACTCGATACCCCCTCGTTGCTACTGTCTTCTAGATTGCATCTTGGCTTGGATTGCGTGTTCGCGGTAGGAAATTTTTTTGTTTTCTATGCAACGTTTTCCTACAGTGGTATCAGAGCCGTGTCTATGCATAGATGGTTGCACGAGTAGAACACAATGGTTTTGTGGGCGTTGATGCTCTTGTTATCTTTAGTTGAGTACTTTGCATCTTTATGGCATAGTGGGATGAAGCGGCTCGGACTAACTTTACATGACCGCGTTCATGAGACTTGTTCCTCGTTCGACATGCAACTTGTATTGCATAAGAGGCTTTGCGGGTGTCTCGTCTCTCCTACTATAGTAAAGATTCAATTTACTCTTCTATTGACAACATTAGTATCAACGTTGTGGTTCATGTTCGTAGGTAGATTAGATCTATATCGAAAACCCTAAACCACGTAAAATATGCAAACCAAATTAGAGAGCGTCTAACTTGTTTTTGCAGGGTTTGGTGATGTGATATGGCCATAATGTGATGATGAATATGTATGAGATGATCATTATTGTATTGTGGCAACCGGCAGGAGCCTTATGGTTGTCTTTAAATTTCATGTTGAGAGGTATTTCAAAGTAGTTGTAATAGTTGCTACATGGAGGACAATCATGAAGACGGCGCCATGAACCTTGACACTACGCCGACGATGATGGAGATCATGCCCGTTGATGATGGAGATCATGTCCGTGCTTTGGAGATGAAGATCGAAGGCGCAAAGACTAAAGGGCCATATCATATCACATATGAATTGCATGTGATGTTAATCCTTTATGCATCTTATTTTGCTTAGATCGCGACGGTAGCATTATAAGATGATCCCTCACATTAATATCAAGATAATAAAGTGTTCTTCCCTCGTATGCACCGTTGTACAGTTCGTCGTTTCGAAGCATCTCGTGATGATCGGATGTGGTAGATTCAACGTTCACATACAACGGGTGTAAGACATGTTGCACACGCAGAATACTTGGGTTTGCTTGACGAGCCTAGCATGTACAGACATGGCCTCGGGACAACGGAAACCGAAAGGTTGAACACGAGTCATATGGATGATATGATCAACATGTTGATGTTCACCATTGAAGCTACATCATCTCACGTGATGATCGGTTTTGGTGTAGTGGATTTGGATCGTGTACCACTTAACAACTATGAGGGATGTTGTATTAAGTGGGAGTTCATTAGTAATAAGATTAGAACATGAACTAATTATCATAAACATAGTCCGAGTAGTATTTTGAATTAATTTTTGTAGTATTGGCATCCGTTTTCTACTATGCGCTAGTCTTGTTATTGAGATAGAAATACTGTTAAAATCTGATAAGAAACTTTACGGTTTGGTACCGTATTGTTAATGAATCAAGAAATGATTAAGTCCTATTGCAAACATTTAGTGAAACTCACTTTGTTGATTCAGAGAGCTATGGTTTCAATTAGTACCTAAAGTTATCTTGTCTCCGTGAAACTTGAAGTTCAAATCTGTTTGAAAAGTAAGGAGCTGAAAATTTAGTTTTCGAAATAATCAAGGTATGAGATATATGAGATATCTAAGACCTTATTGCAAGATGATAGAATATTATATGGTGAGACTACATAAACTCATAAGTTTTATGGGAATGTATGAAGGTTGAAGACGCCGAGGCGTCACAATCCTCCAACTATTGGGGCACTAACGATATTCGCATATCCATAAAGTTATCATCCTTAGTATGCACCGTTGCTAAGACTCGTCGTATCGAAGCATCACGTGATGATCGGGTGTGATAGATTCTACGTGTGCATACAACGGGTGCAAGCCAGATTTGCACATGCGAATACCAAGGTTAAAACTTTATGAGCCTAGCATGTACAGACATGGTCTCAGAAAGTCATCATGATACAATGGATAATATTATGAGTGAAATTGTTCATCATATTACAAGGTTACTAATAGTGAAATCCGGAACACTTAACATATGATGATCAACTTCAAAGTAAGAACCTCAAGGTTATTGGTATTTGACCAACAAACCTAGAAGTTAATGATGTTGAAGTGTTTTCCGAATAATGAGGAAAGCTAAAAGAGAAACTGCAAAAGATATTTTGGCAAAAAGAAAAGAAAAGACTAGAAAGTCTAGCTCAGGTGTATATAAATGATATACATGTTATGGTTGTATTCCTAGTTAAGTCACACTATGAAATTCTTGGGTATTGGTACTATATTGGTTGGTATGAAGTGTCATACAAAACAACGCAATACAAGAATACAATGGCCTAAGTGACTGACAAGGAATATGATAGGAATGCACGCCTGGAACAAAAATAAAGTGTTATTATGTTCATCGTTGGCATTCTATCTAACCCTTAGAATTTATAATAAAGAACTTAATAATTGTTATTTTGCTCTGGTCAAATGAAAACAATGAGTTGTTCAAATTATGACATTACTCCATGTACGATGGATAAGTTATTATAAATCTTAATGATGAAACACACATACATAACACTGACGCTAGAATGCCATAAGGCAAATGATTTGAATTCCACTTATTTGTGGAACCGCCATTTAGGTCATGTTAGAAAGAAACGCATGAAGGAACTCCATGTAAATGGATTTTTGGAGTCATTTGATTTTTGAATCATTTGGTGCTTGCAAATCTTTTCTAAAGAGAATGATTAAAATACCGTTCATAGGCCAAGAGTTGAACGGGCAACTAACTTAGTGAAAAATACATGATGATGTATATGGTTCACTGGGCATAGTTGTGTGCGGGAGATTCTTATACTTCATGAAAACTTTCAACAATGAATTGAGTATATATGTGGATATATTCAATAAGGAAGAAGTTTGAAACATTTGAATGGATTCAAATAAATTTCAGCATGAAGTAGAAATCATCGTAATAGAAAAGTCAAATATCTATGATTGGATCATAGTGGAAATATTTGAATTACTAGTTTTAGCGAACATCTAAGAGAGTTATGAAATTGTTCTACAACTCACATTTCTTGGAGTATCATAGTGATGATGAAGTATCCGAGAGATGTATCCAAACCTAGTTGGGTCAATGATGAGATAAAATATTAATGCCATTATATTTTTGTGAATTATGCTTTAGAGACTACCGCTTTACACTCGAATAGAGCATCATCATGATCCGTTGAAATGACATCATACGAGTTATGACATGGGTATAAACCCTAATAGTCTTTTCTTAAATTTTGGTATGCATAGCATAAGTAAATAAGTTTACAACCAAAATCGAATGAATGTCTTTGTTGGTTATCCCAGAGAATTGATTGGGAATTCTTCCCACAATGGAGACAAAGACAAAAGTGTTTGTCAATGTTTCTTAATTCCAAGAAATTGTTTCTAGCAAAGTTTTTGAGTGGGAGGACAATAGAACTTGATAAGGTTTATGAACCTGAGCATAATGATCAGAGTAGCGCAGCATCGGAATTGGTTCCGGAAGCGGCCACGACGATCATGGCTCCTATGACTACAACGTGTTTTAGCCATGGAGATCGAAGTACATATTGAACCTTGTAGGTATGGTTTACTTTGTGATCAAATAAATGATTTTTGAACAAAGGATTGATTTTGAATAATGATAAACCAACTACAAACAAAGAAGTTATGATGGGCCCTGACTCCGTTAAAATGGCCATGCGCCATGAAATCCATAATAGCTGAATACTTTTTGAAAGTAAATGGATCTATAGACTTGGATGAAATATCCTTAAAGAAGCTCGACTTGTCGAAAAATTGTTTACGACAAAGTTCAAAGAGTTGACTACGATAAGATTAGATCTTCCGTAGCAATGCTTATAGTCTATGTGGATTATTCTAGTAATCACTACATATTTCTTTTATGAGATATGCTAGTAGGATGGCAAAATACATTACTTATCAGAAGTATGTAGTAAAGGTGTATACAAAATACAACCAAGAGTTTTGTCTGTCCGTAGAATACTAGATAGGTATACAAACTTCAATTGGATGAAGTGAGTATTGCGGAGTTGGAATCTTCACCAGATGAAATAGTCAAAGAGTTTTTGATTTCATCAAGAGACGATGAAGAGGCTTGTATTTGCAAGAAATTAAGTGGGAGCGCTGAGACATATTTATAATACTTTATGTAGGTGACATGTAGTTGGTTATAAATGATGTAATTATATACTTGATTAAAAGGTTTCATTGAGAAATTAATTTCAATGAAAGGATTTGGACTGAAACATATCTAGTGTCAAGATCTATGAAGATAGATTGAAACACAAAATAAGTTTAAGTCAAAGTACATAGAATGGATATTGAAAATAGTTCAATATAGAAATATTAAGAAAATATTCTTGTCATGTGAAGTTTTAACAAGACTTGAGTGTATCTGACACTCAATGAGTAAAAACACATGAGTGATTATACATCACGAATAATATGTACACAATCAGATATCATGTACTATAAAGTGTTATGAGCATATACCAGAATGATTCATATGATGATCATTGGACGACAGTAAGAATATCCTTGAGTACTTTAGAAGAACTAAGGATATATATATATATTTTTGTATGAGGAAATGACAAACAAATCGCTGTAAGGTGTTATACCGATATTGATTTTGTCACATATAAAATATAATTTCAATCTCAAATTAGACTAAGTGTTGTTTAAAAGGTAGCACAATGAGCTAGAAGTTGTCTATGCTAGATTTAGAAGAGTTCTAAATATTGTGACGGATTCTACAAAAGAAGGCAGAGTATGTCATTGTTTTGACAATGACAAAGGATGTTAAGTGAAGAGGTTCTTTGAGAACTTGGTGTATTTCCGACAGAGTCAGAACTTTGAAGCTATATTGTGTGTGACAATATTAGTGACATATTTCAGACCGCGGAATTAAGGTTCCACCAAAAGACCAAACATATTTAATGCATCACTCATTTGGAAATGAGTGATGCGTTGAGACGCAAATGAATTACAAAATACATACGTTTCTGAGTGTGTCAGATCCGTTGACTAAAAACCTCTCCCGTGAGCAATACATGATAAAGCACCATAAGGCCAAGGTGTTATATCTTTACAAATGTAAACTAGATTATTGACTCTAGTGCAAGTGGGAGACTCGAAGGAGATATGCCCTAGAGGCAATAATAAAGTGGTTATTATTTATATCTTTATGTTTATGATAAATGTTTATATATCATGCTATAATTGTATTAACCGAAACATTAGTACATGTGTGATATGTAGACAAACAAAGAGTCCCTAGTATACCTCTTAACTAGCTTGTTGATTAATGGATGATTAGTTTCATAATCATGAACATTGGTTGTTATTAATAACAAGGTTATATCATTGTATGAATGATGTAATGGACACACCCAATTAAGCGTAGCATAAGATCTCGTCATTAAGTTATTTGCTATAAGCTTTCGATACATAGTTACCTAGTCCTTATGACCATGAGATCATGTAAATCACTTATACCGGAAAGGTACTTTGATTACATCAAACGCCACCGCGTAAATGGGTGGTTATAAAGGTGGGATTAAGTATCCGGAAAGTATGAGTTGAGGCATATGGATCAACAAGTGGGATTTGTCCATCCCGATGACGGATAGATATACTCGGGCCCTCTCGGTGGAATGTCGTCTAATGTCTTGCAAGCATATGAATAAGTTCATAAGAGACCACATACCACGGTACGAGTAAAGAGTACTTGTCAGGAGACGAGGATGAACAAGGTATAGAGTGATACCGAAGATCAAACCTCGGACAAGTAAAATATCGCATGACAAAGGGAATTGGTATCGTATGTGAATGGTTCATTCGATCACTAAAGTCATCGTTGAATATGTGGGAGCCATTATGGATCTCCAGATCCCGCTATTGGTTATTGGTCGGAGTGAGTACTCAACCATGTCCGCATAGTTCACGAACCGTAGGGTGACACACTTAAAGTTGGATGTTGAAATGGTAGAACTTGAATATGGAATGGAGTTCGAATATTTGTTCGGAGTCCCGGATGAGATCCCGGACATCACGAGGAGTTCCGGAATGGTCCGGAGAATAAAGATTCATATATAGGAAGTCATATTCCAAGTTTGGAAATGATCCGGTGCATTTATGGCAGGTTCTAGAAGGTTCTAGAAAAGTCCGGAAGAAATCACCATGGAAAGTAGAGTCCCGGAGGGACTCCACCTTGCATGACCAGCCAACCCTAAAGGGGAGGAGTCCAAGGTGGACTCCCCTAGGGTGGCCGGCCAACCCACCTCAAGGAAAGGTGGGAGTCCCACCTTGGGTAGGACTCCCTCCTTGAGTAGGTTTCCCACATATGGGAGGTTTTAGTGTTGGGGTCTTATTCGAAGACTTGGACTAGAACTCTTGGTGCTTCCACCTATATAATGAGGGGCATAGGAGAGGGGGCTGACCACTTCAAGCCTCAGCCTTGGCCACACCCCTTAGAGGGTCGGCGCCCAACCCCCCTCTCTCCCCAAACCCTAGCGGTCTCTCTCCTCCACCACATCCCGCACGCTTAAGCGAAGCTCCGCCGGATTTCTCCACCACCACCGACACCACGCCGTCGTGCCGTCGGATTCAAGAGGAGCTACTACTTCCGCTGCCCGCTGGAACGGGAGGTGGACGTCGTCTTCATCAACAACCGAACGTGTGACCGAGTACGGAGGTGCTGCCCGTTCGTGGCGCCGGAACCGATCGTGATCAAGATCTTCTACGCGCTTTTGCAAGCGGCAAGTGAATGTCTACCGCAGCAACAAGAGCCTCATCTTGTAGGCTTTGGAATCTCTTCAAGGGTGAGACTCGATACCCCCTCGTTGCTACTGTCTTCTAGATTGCATCTTGGCTTGGATTGCGTGTTCGCGGTAGGAAATTTTTTTGTTTTCTATGCAACGTTATCCTACATCGTGGCGCCATCAATACTGGTGGTGTCGAGATTGTATGCTTCAGGTGCTCGAAGGCCTTGTCTGCTTCTTCATTCCACTCGAACTTTTCTCCTTGCTTGATGAGCGCGTAAAAGGGCAACGCTTTTTCTCCCAACCTGGCGATGAACCTGCTCAACACTGCGACTCACCCTGTTAGCTGATGTATCTCCTTGAGCTTGGTAGGTTTTCTCATTGTTAGGATAGCTTGTATTTTCTCTAGATTGGCCTCGATCCCTCTGGATGATACCAAGTATCCGAGGAGTTCTGCCGCTGGAATGCCAAAGGAGCATTTCGTCGGGTTCAGCTTCAGACGGAACTTGTTGAGGTTGTCGAAAGTTTCTCGTAGATCATCAATGAGGGATGACCCTTGCTTTGTTGTAATGACCACGTCGTCGATATATCCTTGTACATTCTTGCCAATCTGCATGGCTAGGCACTTCTGCATCACCCTCTGGTACGTAGCTCTCGTGATTTTCAACCCGAAGGGCATTGTTCTATAACAAAACACGCCATAGGGGGTTATGAAAGCTGTTTTGACTTCATGTTCTTCTTTCACTCGAATCTGGTTATAACCAGAGTATGCATCCAGGAAGGAAAGACGTTCACAGCCTGTCGTGGAGTCGATAATTTGATACATCCTTAGGAGGGGGGAGTGATCCTTTGGACAATGTTTGTTGATACAAGTGAAATCAATGCACATGCGAAGGACTTCAGTGTTTTTATTCGGGACCAACACTGGGTTGGCGACCCAAATTGCTTCAGTCTTCAATTCCTTGATGAAACCAGCTTCTTGGAGTCGATAAATTTCGGATAACATGGCTTTGCGGTTTGGCTCAGAAAAACGCCGCAAAGGTTGTCGAATAGGTCTAGCTCTTGGGTCTAGATTGAGGGCGTGCTCGGCAAGTTCCATGGGTACTCCTGGCATGTCAGTTGGGCACCATGCGAAGATTTCCCAGCGCTCACGGAGGAACTCGACGAGCGTGCTTTCCTATGCGCTATCCATGTTGGTAGAGATTGATGTCGTCTTTTTAGGATCCATCGGGTGGATCTGCACTTCCTTTGAATCCTTGGAGGTGTCGAAAGCTTGCTCCTGCAAGGATCTACCCCCGTCTGGTAACACATTATGATCTGTGGTTAACTTTGATGCCTCGTATTCAACTTGCATTCCGAATGTTTCAAATAGCTTGTGAAAGTCCTTGTCGCATTTATCCGCCAGGGCAAAACTTCCTTTGACTGTTATTGGGCCCATATGTCCGGGTATTCTCCACAATAGATATGTGTAATGCGACACAGCCATAAACCTGGAATATGCGGGTCATCCAAATAAGGCGTGGTACTTGATACGTCTCCGACGTATCGATAATTTCTTAAGTTCCATGCCACATTATTGATGATATCTACATGTTTTATGCACACTTTATGTCATATTTATGCGTTTTCCGGAACTAACCTATTGACGAGATGCCGAAGGGTCGCTTGTCTGTTTTCTCGCTGTTTTTGGTTTCAGAAATCCTAGTAAGGAAATATTCTCGGAATCGGACGAAATCAACGCCCAAGCATCTTAGGATTGCATGAAGCTTCCAAAACACCCGAGAGCCGCGGAGGGGGGCCACAGGCCCACCAAACGCAGAGGCCGGCGCGGCCAAGGGGGCCCGCCCCCCTGTTGTGTCGTCGCCTCGTTGACCTTCTGACGCCGCCTCTTCGCCTATATAAAGGTCCCTGACCTAAAACATCGAGACGAAAAAGCCACGGTACGAGAAACCTTCCAGAGCCGCCGCCATCGCGAAGCCAAGATCTGGGGGACAGGAGTCTCTGTTCCGGCACGCCGCCGGGACGGGGAAGTGCCCTCGAAGGCTCCTCCATCGACACCACCGCCATCTTCATCAACGCTGCTGTCTCCCATGAGGAGGGAGTAGTTCTCCATCGAGGCTCGGGGCTGTACCGGTAGCTATGTGGTTAATCTCTCTCCTACGTACTTCAATACAATAATCTCATGAGCTGCCTTACATGATTGAGATTCATATGATGATGCTTGTAATCTAGATGTCATTATGCTAGTCAAGTGGGTTTTACTTATGTGATCTCCGGAGACTCCTTGTCCCACGTGTGTAAAGGTGACAAGTGTGTGCACCGTGTGGGTCTCTTAGGCTATATTTCACGTAATACTTATTCACCGTTATGAATGGCATAGTGAAGTACTTATTTATATCCCTTTATGATTGCAATGTGTTTTGTATCACAATTTATCTGTGAGCTACTCTAGTGATGTTATTAAAGTAGTTTATTCCTCCTGCACGGTGTAATGGTGACAGTGTCTGCATCGTTGTTGACGTCAGAAACCCCCTGGCGGGCAGAGACGGGCAACACGGTAGAGCCGGGAACAACTAGGGCTGCGGCTGGCCCCAGTCCCTCTGAGCGACGGCCCGCAAAGCCTCCTGGTCGCACGCGCCGATGTTTATCACAAGGGCGTGCCACCTGACCTATACCTGGTCGGAAAGTGTGGATGATGCCTCGCTTAGTTTCTCGCAGGGCACACACGTAAACATTAAATACGAGCCTCGATCGGCTCTCGGGTTATCCCGTGAATCGGCTCAAAGAGCCGATCCACCCATGATTCGGACGGGGTGTCCGAATATATGGTGGTCCTGCTTGATCAAGGTAAAGCTAATGAGATCTACGACGATTTAGGGTTTTCACCGCATAATCGGATCATCCTACTCAGGATTGGGCCTCGCGCTCGCGCACGGTGACCGTAAGCTCGATCCTAGACAGTGGCCTAAAACCAACACGAGGTTGATCCCCGGAACATCCGTTCTAGGACTAGCAAACGCCACCCTACACGCCGCTGGATCCTCCGACCCCTTGTAAGGCCTAACTATTGCAGATATTAAACTAATCCTCGTAGAACAAGGAGCAATCGTAACGGATCAGATCTACTAAACTATGATCAAGCGGGGTGCCGCCCCTACACCTAAGATAGGTGTAAGGGCGGCTAGACATGCAAGGGTTGCACTACGAAAGCATGTAATATGAAGAACAATGCTAACCCTAACATGTCTAAGATAACTACGCCGCTCGCCATCAAAAAGGCTTCAAGTACGAGCAACGCATGAACAACGTAGGCAGGCTTAGTGCTGCCTAGATCGCAAGATGCGATCTAGGCAGCATGATGCTTACCGGTAGAACCCTCGAGACGAAGGAGTTGGCGATGCGCCGAGATTTGTTTGTGGTTGAACGTTGGTTGTTGTTTATTCCATAAACCCTAGATACATATTTATAGTCCAGGGGACTTTCTAATGTGGGCGTGCACCAAACCGTGCACGAGATAAACTCTAACTTCTAAACTAAGATGCGATCTAATATGTTACGTATACACGGGCAATTAAGCCCAACTTGGTATAAAAGGCCGATTCACGTATTCCTTCTATATATATATTTCTTCACGTCCATCTTGATCGCGGCCCACCTCTCGACTCGGTCAAATTCCGGTGATAACACATGCTCCCCTGGTTTTGGAAATGACATTTCCAAAAGCATGATATTCCTCTCCCATCGGGTCATGTCGTGGCAGAGCCGCTGCGTATCCTTCATCATGATGCCCTCGCTTTCTCAACTTCTCCGCGTGACTCGGCAGTTTTTAGGCACCACTTCCTCGGAAACCGCCGTGGCATTGAATTTCCACTATATCCCCTTTTATTTAACCGCTATGAACAGTTCTGCTCTCGCATCTCCTTCGCATTAGCAGTCCGAAAGCCCTCCCGCGCCACCATGTCTTCTTCCTCCTCTGCTCCATCGGATCCTTCCAGCCCAGCCCTCCACGTCCCGTGAGCCGACGCCGGAGTACAACCCGGCGGAGGTCCATGCGGCCAACACCCGTCGCGCCATTGCGGCCGGGGAGGAGTCGACCATGACTTCTCCATCCGGTCCGAGGACGACCGGTCCTCGACGGACGGGGAGAGCGACCTCCGCTTCCTCGCCGACGGGGAATCGGAGGAGGAGAGCGATGACGATCGCTTCTCCTGGGATGACTTCACCTCCTCCGAGGGGGTGGAGGAGGAGGAAGAGGAGGAGGAGGACGACGACGACAGCCCCTCCGACGAGCCGCCGGCCAAGCGGTTCTGCCCCTGGCCGGGCAACCTTAGCGACTTCGACAGCGATGAGGACGACGCTGACGAAGAAGACGAGGACAACGAGGGCCCGGTCGGCGGCCATTGGAGCGACGACGAGCCCGCCGGGAGCAGCGCCGACAGCGGCGACGACGGCGACGACGAGGGCAGTGACGGCCCGTAGATAGGACCTCTAGCATAGGGCCAGTAGTAGTAGATGGGGCAATGTATCCCCTAGTATTTCCTTCTGAGAGCAATCAGCTCTTTGATGTAAGAAATCCCGCCTATTAATGAAGAACTTTTCCCCAATTCGATTTTGCTGATTTCCTTTGAGCTTAATTTAGCCGATTCCCCCTCATACTGACCTTGCCGATTCGTCCCCTTTGCCAATGCGTAATGAGCCGATAGCAACGCATCGGTCCTTCGACATTTACCCTTCCATTCTTCAACCGATGATTCTCTTTCCGGTAGATACCGTGGGACTTCCAAGAGAGCCCTTAAATTTCTCCCACCAGCTTCGGAGATCCTTCTTAGCGAGCGCTCATCATTTTGTGAAGAAGGTTGCAACGGAGATCAGCCGATGGTACCCCAATCGGTTCCTCAATAGAGCATCTACCAGGCCTCGTTGCCCCCGAGTCTCAGCCAAGGCAAAACAGAGACAAGGATACGCAAATTAGCCGTATGGACCTCGGGCCTGATCGTGTGTGGGGAAGTTCCTTATGCAGAGCCAGCCGATTTGAACATAAATCGGCTTCTCAAAGCAGAGAGCCTTCAAGGTGAGCTGCCCCCCGAGCTTTCTTCAGTTCTTGCCGGCCAGATCGGCTCCTTTCCTTTGGTGGATCTGATGCGCTCCATCCTTGACCTGATCTGCACGTCCAGTGCTGCTCTTGGCCTTTGCCCTTGAAGAGAGGATCCGAGCTCTTACACTACTCCATTGAGGAGTTCTTCCATTAGTGTTCCATTGACCCTCTGATCGTAACAGTTATTCCTCTTGAGTCGATGTCTGCTGCATCGGCTGTGCTCGAAATTTTTCGAATTTTCGAATTTTTCAGAATTTTCGAATTTTCAGAATTTTTTTTTGCGGCCGACTAGCGCATCGGCCCCCATATTCCAATACCCATCATCAAAAGATGAGATGCTTCCGTTGCACATCCTCGTATTTTATCCACCTGGGTGCCCCCCCGAGCCGATTCTGTCAAGAGAATTGATGGTATCGGCTCTGTTGGATAACATGTCGAACCCAGGCAGAATGGTGGGTGAGGATAATTTTGGCCGATTGCTGGAACCGGCCTCCACGTTGCTTGCTCGGTGAAGGTTTTGTAATGTCCCTTCATAAATTTTTGGGGCCGATCACAAGGATCCGCCTCGCCATGTTTGCTCATTGACGTTTTCTTGCTACTCGTCCAGGCCGGTAGATAAGACCAGCCCAATCTCTGACTTTATCATGTTGGTGCGCTTGCTGTCGCCCACCTTGAATGCATCGTGTGATCGTGGAGCGCTAAGCTTTGTCGGAAGAACGAGCACCATGTTTGTGCCAGCCGATGTTTCATCATCGGCTTTCCTTTGCTTGGGGCGCCACTCCATTTTTCGTGGAGGACCCTCCTCATCCAGGGTTCGCTGAACCTTCGCAGCCAGATCAGGCCTTGCCTTCCTCAATGTATGCAAGTATAACCTCTCGGCTTCTTCCGTGCCGCGCAATCGTTGAACCCTGCGTTTCGGGAACGGCTGAGTCCGTCGGGGCACCACCTTGGCCGGTGGTACCTGTCTTCTTCTTCTCCCTCGTCTTCTCGAATCTTCGAGATCTTCCAACCGAGGGGACTCAGCTCGTTTGCTCCGTGGCGGGAGAGGTCCTAAGCGCTCGAACACGGACACGTTGGCTGCCTCCTTCTTCTTCCGGTTGCATTCTCGGGCAATTGCCGATTGTTGGCAATCGGCTCATTCCTGAATCCCAGCGAGTGCCTCGAAGAAAGGACAATCCCAAGGCTCTGTCCTCGCCGTCTCGCTCCCTTGCCTTTCCCTTGGCACAACGCTCGTGCTCCTCCTCATCGCGATTATGCCGACGATGTCTTCTCGGCTTCTCTAGCCGCACGATCTCTTTCATCATCATCGCCGGACCGTCGGCGTTGGTCGTACTGACTCACATACTTGTTGAGGAGGTGATCAGAGAGAGGTCGCTGATATCTTATGTTCTTCACTTCTCCCTCTGTTACGTAGCGCTTGCCGTCTTGGCGGAGCCGATCGCGTGGAGCGGCTTCCTCTGTTTCTTTGCTATGAGAGCAGCTGCCCTCATCTCCATCCTTGCCAGCGTGGTGTCCAAGATCTACCATGTTGATATTGCACAGGAAACCCGGCTGGCACCCTGTATGGCAAGCATACTCCACCATGTTTACGGCGGGGAAGGGGTGTGTGTCGACCTTCATGGCGTATTGGTTGAAAATCAACCGTCCTTTTTCTATCGCCGCTTGGATGTGCTGACGCCACACCCTGCAGTCGTTGGTGGCATGGGAGAGCGAGTTATGCCATTTGCAGTATGGCTTTCCATTCAGCTCTTGCGCCATGGGGAATTTGAGACCTTCGGTATCTTCAACTCGCTTTTCCTTGAGTAGGAGGTCGAAGATTTGCTCAGTCTTGGTCACGTCAAAATCAAATCCCCCGGGTGGGCCTCGGTGGCTTTACCCATTTGCGTGACACGGGGTTCCTCCCCGAGTCCACTCAGCCCACTCGCTACTTCTTGGTCTCCCGCAGAACTTCGTCTTCCTCTCGCATCGACCGTGGCTACCGCACGCTTGAACTTGTCTTGGTACAGGTCCGGGTGGCGCTGTTCATATGCTGAAAGTTTCGAACCACGTGCGCCAGCCGAGGGATAATCTGCTTGGGAGGCCATGTCCTTGAGCTGTGTTGCAAGGCCTCGCTATCGCCAACTCGATCGCTTCCTTTTCAGCTTATACGAACCGAAAAGCATCGGTTCCTAATGGTCCCGAAGCGCCGGATGTATTCTCGTCACAGCTTCTCCGCGCTTCCGACGTAGTTGTGCTAGATCGGCAATGCTAGACTCGGAAGCTTCGAATGATACCGCTCATGGAACTCGCTCTTCCAACTCGCTTCCAAGTTTGGATGGAGTTCGGTGGTAGCGATGTGTACCACCCGAAAGCCGATCCTGTGAGGGACTGTGAGAAGAACCTCACGCGCAACTCGTCTGACGCTGAGATCGTGCCCAGCTGTGCCAAATATCGGCTCACATGCTCGATGGAGCTGGACCCATCTGACCCACTGAACTTTGTGAAGTCCGGGAGCCGATATTTGGGTGGCAGCGGGATCAGTTCGTAGCTGTTGGGGTACGGCTTGGTGTAGCCGAACGCTTTCCTTTCGGCATCATACCGAACCGATCTTTCGAATTGTACAAATCTGATCCGTCGTGATGGCTGAAGGTGTCGAACCCTGAAGATTCGCCGGGGTGGCATACTTAACCAGCCATGCTTGCTTTTCCGGTTCTAAGCCAACTGCAGGAGCTGGGCTTTGAAGGTTCGTCGGGGTGGCGTACTTAGCCAGCCACGATTGCTTCTCAGGATCGGCTCCTGACGTTCCTCCTGCCGTCCCAGAGGCCGCTGATATTGCAGCCTGCTTCGAGAGTGCCCAGGCGTTGCAGTCCGGTACGTATGCGCACGTGTATCCGTGCGGGATCTCCTTAGGCGGCTCAGGTAGGAATTGGTAGTCACTAGGATCACCACCAACCTTGTAGACGACGTATGCCGATGAATTCGGCAGTTCCGGTGCTACCCATGCGAACGGCTGGGGCTGGAGCGGCATCTCTCCTTTGAAAGTCCCCGCAGCCGGTCCCGACGGGGAGTACCGGTGACTCATGATTTCCTGGACGACGCGCGAGCGACACGCTCCAAGGTGTTCACCGTGCTCTCGCAGTGGCGGTACAGCCGAATGAGCCACCATGTAGTTGATCTCCTCGCCGCAGCGACCTAGTGCGTTCTTCCGACGGGCGGACAGGTCCACTCCATCGAGCGCGCCTTCAGGTGTGAAACCCTTCCACCCGACGCCATGGGAGCGGGTTCGGTGGAAGGAGCCGATGAGTTCGGCTTCGAGGGTTGCCTTGATCTCGTCATGCTTCTTCTTGAGCTCATCGGCAGATCCGCGTACGTGACCGGAGTATCTTCCGCCATCTC
>NC_061511.1:9951532-9976570 GCF_022539505.1 Lolium rigidum | reverse complement strand
CGCCTAGATCGCAAGATGCGATCTAGGCAGCATGATGCTTACCGGTAGAACCCTCGAGACGAAGGAGTTGGCGATGCGCCGAGATTTGTTTGTGGTTGAACGTTGGTTGTTGTTTATTCCATAAACCCTAGATACATATTTATAGTCCAGGGGACTTTCTAATGTGGGCGTGCACCAAACCGTGCACGAGATAAACTCTAACTTCTAAACTAAGATGCGATCTAATATGTTACAGATACACGGGCAATTAAGCCCAACTTGGTATAAAAGGCCGATTCACGTATTCCTTCTATATATATTTTTCTTCACGTCCATCTTGATCGCGGCCCACCTCTGACTCGGTCAAATTCTGGTGATAACAATCGTGTAGTACTTGGCGTAGGCTATGATTGTGATCTCTTGTAGATTATGAAGTTAACTATTGCTATGATGGTATTGATGTGATCTATGCCTCCTTTCGTAGTGTGAAGGTGACAGTGTGCATGCTATGTTAGTACTTGGTTTGGTTATGTTGATCTCGTCATGCACTCTAAGGTTATTTAAATATGAACATCGAATATTGTGGAGCTTGTTAACTCCGGCATTGAGGGTTCGTGTAATCCTACACGCTTAGTGGTGTTCATCATCCAACAAGAGAGTGTAGAGTCTAGCATTTATCTATTTATTCTGTTATGTGATCAATGTTGAGAGTGTCCACTAGTGAAAGTATGATCCGTAGGCCTTGTTCCTAAATACTGCTATCGCTGCTTGTTTACTGTTTTACTGCATCTGTAATTCCTGCAATATTACCACCATCAACCACACGCCAGCAAGCACTTTTCTGGCACCGTTACTACTGCTTATATTTATTCATACCACCTGTATTTCACTATCTCTTCGCCGAACTAGTGCACCTATTAGGTGTGTTGGGGACACAAGAGACTTCTTGCTTTGTGGTTGCAGGGTTGCATGAGAGGGATATCTTTGACCTCTTCCTCCTTGAGTTCGATAAACTTTGGGTGATCCACTTAAGGGAAACTTGCTGTCTGTTCTACAAACCTCTCGCTCTTGGAGGCCCAACACTGTCTACAAGAATAGAAGCATCCGTAGACATCAAGCACTTTTTCTGGCGCCGCTGTCGGGGAGGAAAGGTAAAAGGTACTCACACTCCGGATCTCGGCTACTAAGCACTTTTCCGGCACCGTTGTAAGTACTCGAAGCTATTTCCTTTAGATCTTGCAATTGCATCTTTTTGTTTCTTGTTTACACTAGTTTGGCATAATGGACAACAATGAGCTTCTTGTTCTATTTCCTGAGTTAAGACATGGATGGTTTGATCCGAAAATTAAAAAACCCATGGAACATATTAGCATGAATACTTTGAATACCATTGTTGCTAATGATATGGAAAATTCTAAGCTTGGGGAAGCTGGTTTTGATGAGCATGATCTTTTTAGTCCCCCAAGCATTGAGGAGAAAATTTACTTTGATGATACTTTGCCTCCTATTTATGATGATTATAATGATAGTAGTCTTTTGTTACCGCTCGTTATGGAGGATAAATTTGATTATGATTACAATATGCCTCCTATATTTGATGATGAGAATAATAATGATGGCTACTTTGTTGAATTTTCTCCTACTACAATTAATAAGAATAACTATGCTTATGTTGGGAGTAGTACTAATTTTATGCATGAGACTCATGATAAGAATGCTTTATGTGATAGTTATATTGTTGAGTTTGCTCATGATACTACTGGAAGTTATTATGAGAGAGGAAAATATGGTTGTGGAAATTTTCATGTTACTAAAACACCTCTCTATGTGCTGAAAATTTTGAAGTTACACTTGTTCTATCTTCCTATGCTTGTTACTTTGCTCTTCATGAACTTGTTTATTTACAAGATTCCTATGCATAGGAAGCATGTTAGGCTTAAATTTGTTTTGAATTTGCCTCTTGATGCTCTCTTTTGCTTCAAATACTATTTCTTGCGAGTGCATCATTAAAGCCGTTGAGCCCATCTTAATGGCTATAAAGAAAGAACTTCTTGGGAGATAACCCATGTGTTTATTTTGCTACAGTACTTTTATTTTGTATTTGAGTCTTGGAAGTTGTTACTACTGTAGAAACCTCTCCTTATCTTATTTTTATCGCATTGTTGTGCCAAGTAAAGTCTTTGCTAGTAAGGTTCATACTAGATTTGGATTACTGCGCAGAAACAGATTTCTTGCTGTAACGAATCTGGGCCTAATTCTCTGTAGGTAACTCAGAAAATTATGCCAATTTACGTGATTGATCCTCAGATATGTACGCAACTTTCATTAAATTTGAGCATTTTCATTTGAGCAAGTCTGGTGCCTCTTTAAAATTCGTCTTTACGGATCTGTTCGTTTTGACAGATTCTGCCTTTTATTTCGCATTGCCTCTTTTGCTCTGTGTTGGATGGATTTCTTTGTTCCATTACCTTCCAGTAGCTTTGAGCAATGTCCGAAGTGTTAAGAATGATTGTGTCACCTCTGAACATGTGAATTTTTGATTATGCACTAACCCTCTAATGAGTTTGTTTCGAGTTTGGTGTGGAGGAAGTTTTCAAGGGTCAAGAGAGGAGGATGATATACTATGATCAAGAAGAGTGAAAGCTCTAAGCTTGGGGATGCCCCGGTGGTTCACCCCTGCATATTTCAAGAAGACTCAAGCGTCTAAGCTTGGGGATGCCCAAGGCATCCCCTTCTTCATCGACAACTTATCAGGTCACTTCTCTTGAAACTATATTTTTATTCGGTCACATCTTATGTACTTTGCTTGGAGCGTCGGTTTGTTTTTGTTTTTGTTTTGTTTGAATAAAATGGATCCTAGCATTTATTGTGTGGGAGAGAGACACGCTCCGCTGTTGCATATGGACAAATATGTCCTTAGGCTTTACTCATAGTATTCATGGCGAAGGTTGAATCTTCTTCGTTAAATTGTTATATGGTTGGAATCGGGAAATGCTACATGTAGTAATTCTAAAATGTCTTGAATAATTTGATACTTGGCAATTGTTGTGCTCATGTTTAAGCTCTTGCATCATATACTTTGCACCTATTAATGAAGAAATACATAGAGCTTGCTAAAATTTGGTTTGCATAATTGGTCTCTCTAAAGTCTAGATAATTTTTAGTATTGAGTTTGAACAACAAGGAAGACGGTGTAGAGTCTTATAATGTTTAAAATATGTCTTTTATGTGAGTTTTGCTGCACCGGTTCATCCTTGTGTTTGTTTCAAATAACCTTGCTAGCCCAAACCTTGTATCGAGAGGGAATACTTCTCATGCATCCAAAATCCTTGAGCCAACCACTATGCCATTTGTGTCCACCATACCTACCTACTACATGGTATTTCTCCGCCATTCCAAAGTAAATTGCTTGAGTGCTACCTTTAAAATTTCCATTCTTTACCTTTGCAATATATAGCTCATGGGACAAATAGCTTAAAAACTATTGTGGTATTGAATATGTACTTATGCACTTTATCTCTTATTAAGTTGCTTGTTGTGCAATAACCATGTTCCTGGGGACGCCATCAAATACTCTTTGTTGAATATCATGTGAGTTGCTATGCATGTCCTTCTTGTCTGAAGTAAGGGAGATATACCACATTTAATGGTTAGAGCATGCATAATGTTAGAGAAGAACATTGGGCCGCTAACTAAAGCCATGAATCATGGTGGAAGTTTCAGTTTTGGACATATATCCTCAATCTCATATGAGAACATTAATTGTTGCTACATGCTTATGCATTAAAGAGGAGTCCATTATCTGTTGTCTATGTTGTCCCGGTATGGATGTCTAAGTTGAGAATTATCAAAAGCGAGAAATCCAATGCGAGCTTTCTCCTTAGACCTTTGTACAGGCGGCATAGAGGTACCCCTTTGTGACACTTGGTTAAAACATGTGTATTGCGATGATAATCCCGGTAATCCAAGCTAATTAGGACAAGGTGCGGGCACTATTAGTATACTATGCATGAGGCTTGCAACTTGTAAGATATAATTTACATAACACATATGCTTTATTACTACCGTTGACAAAATTGTTTCTTGTTTTCAAAACCAAAGCTCTAGCACAAATATAGCAATCAATGCTTCCCTCTGCGAAGGGCCTTTCTTTTACTTTTATTGTTGAGTCAGTTCACCTATCTCTCTCCACCTCAAGAAGCAAACACTTGTGTGAACTGTGCATTGATTCCTACATACTTGCATATTGCACTTGTTATATTACTTTACATTGAAAATATCCATGAGATATACATGTTATAAGTTGAAAGCAACCGCTGAAACTTAATCTTCCTTTGTGTTGCTTCAATACCTTTACTATGAATTTATTGCTTTATGAGCTAACTCTTATGCAAGACTTATTGATGCTTGTCTTGAAAGTACTATTCATGAAAAGTCTTTGCTTTATGATTCAGTTGTTTACTTTCATTACCATTGTTTTGATCGCTGCATTCATTACATGTGTTTACAATAGTATGATCAAGGTTATGATGGCATGTCACTCCAGAAATTATCTTTGTTATCGTTTACCTGCTCGGGACGAGCAGAAACTAAGCTTGGGGATGCTGATACGTCTCGAACGTATCGATAATTTCTTATGTTCCATGCCACATTATTGATGATATCTACATGTTTTATGCACACTTTATGTCATATTTATGCGTTTTCCGGAACTAACCTATTGACGAGATGCCGAAGGGCCAGTTCTTGCTTTCTCGCTGTTTTTGGTTTCAGAAATCCTAGTAAGGAAATATTCTCGGAATCGCACGAAATCAACGCCCAGCATCTTAGGATTGCATGAAGCTTCCAGAACACCCGAGAGCCGTCAGAGGGGGACCACAGGCCCACCAAACAGTAGGCCGGCGCGGCCAAGGGGGGCCCGCGCCCCCCTGTTGTGTCGTCACCTCGTTGACCTTCCGACGCCACCTCTTCGCCTATATAAAGGTCCCTAACCTAAAACCTCGAGACGAAAAAGCCACGGTACGAGAAACCTTCCAGAGCCGCCGCCATCGCGAAGCCAAGATCTGGGGGACAGGAGTCTCCCGTTCTCGGCACGCCGCCGGACGGGGAAGTACCCCGGAAGGCTCCTCCATCGACACCACCGCCATCTTCATCAACGCTCGCTGTCTCCCATGAGGAGGGAGTAGTTCTCCATCGAGGCTCGGGGCTGTACCGGTAGCTATGTGGTTAATCTCTCTCCTATGTACTTCAATACAATAATCTCATGAGCTGCCTTACATGATTGAGATTCATATGATGATGCTTGTAATCTAGATGTCATTATGCTAGTCAAGTGGGTTTTACTTATGTGATCTCCGGAGACTCCTTGTCCCACGTGTGTAAAGGTGACAAAGTGTGTGCACCGTGTGGGTCTCTTAGGCTATATTTCACGAATACTTATTCACCGTTATGAATGGCATAGTGAAGTGCTTATTTATATCCCTTTATGATTGCAATGTGTTTTGTATCACAATTTATCCGTGTGCTACTCTAGTGATGTTATTAAAGTAGTTTATTCCTCCCGCACGGTGTAATGGTGACAAGTGTGTGCATCGTGTAGTACTTGGCGTAGGCTATGATTGTGATCTCTTGTAGATTATGAAGTTAACTATTGCTATGATGGTATTGATGTGATCTATGCCTCCTTTCGTAGTGTGAAGGTGACAGTGTGCATGCTATGTTAGTACTTGGTTTGGTTATATTGATCTATCATGCACTCTAAGGTTATTTAAATATGAACATCGAATATTGTGGAGCTTGTTAACTCCGGCATTGAGGGTTCGTGTAATCCTACACAGTTAGTGGTGTTCATCATCCAACAAGAGAGTGTAGAGTCTAGCATTTATCTATTTATTCTCGTTATGTGATCAATGTTGAGAGTGTCCACTAGTGAAAGTATGATCCCTAGGCGTTGTTCCTAAATATCGCTATCGCTGCTTGTTTACTCGTTTTATCGCATCCGTACTTCCTGCAATATTACCACCATCAACCACACGCCAGACAAGCACTTTTCCGGCACCGTTACTACTGCTTATATTTATTCATACCACCTGTATTTCACTATCTCTTCGCCGAACTAGTGCACCTATTAGGTGTGTTGGGGACACAAGAGACTTCTTGCTTTGTGGTTGCAGTGGTTGCATGAGAGGGATATCTTTGACCTCTTCCTCCCTGAGTTCGATAAACCTTGGGTGATCCACTTAAGGGAAACTTGCTGCTGTTCTACAAACCTCTGCTCTTGGAGGCCCAACACTGTCTACAAGAATAGAAGCATCCGTAGACATCAGTACTGCGATGGCCAATCGACAACTTCGAATTCTAGCCTCTCCTTTCTGAAGTTTTCCCTTGTTCCAAATTGTACGTCCAACAGGATCTTGCCCAAAGGGTAATTTTGGCTTCTAAGGTGTAATACCATGGAAACGCGTGTCTGTAGGTGTTAGATTGGCCAACCATATGTTCATCTTCTTCAGTGTATCTGCGTACATGAAATTCAGACTGCTTCCTCCATCCACGAATATTCGAGAGACTTCATACCCCTTGATAATTGTTGGTAATATCATTGCTGACTGTCCTGGTCACGGAACTTGAGGTAGGTGATCCTCCTGAGTGAATCCTATGGGCTGCCTCGACCAATTGAAATACTCAATTGTCAATGATGCATACTTGTCGAGATATTAGCTTATGTGACCTATTCGAAGGTTCGCCCTTCTATAACATTGACACTTCTCCCCTTGTGTTTGTGAAATCATCATTGGCAGCTGGAGCTCCCGCAATTTGCAGTTGATGCTGATTTGCACTCGTAATTGCATGTGGTGGTGGTGGTATATGTACCTCACTCCTTGGCCCTTGCACGTATCCTCTCCTTACTTCCACTGCTTTGCACGCTCTCTGTCCCCCTTTGCAAAGCTTGAAAAGTTTGACAGTCCTTCTAGAGGTGACCCGACTGACTTCTTCCATCAGAGTCGACATAAAAATGCATCTAGCATGGGCCATTCAAGAGATCTTTGGGTGACACGTTGTATGGCCGTGGAAACCTGGGTCGATTATTTTGCCTGTTGGAGCTTGGTGCATCTCTGTGATAATTTCGTTGATCGTTGCTCATGTGATAATCATCGCAATGATTTCCTCCGCTGTTTCCTCGGAAGCCTGCCAATACTTGGCCGGGACCGTCGTAATCCATGAAGTTGCGGAAATGCCGCCGGTTTTGGTTGTTGTTTCTATTGCGATTTTCTTCGGGTGACCTCTGCCATTTGTTGTGAACAACATCTTCTCCGTCGGCCCACCGATTCGCTATGTCCATGAGCTTTGCTATTGTCCTCGGGTTGGATCTTCCTAATTCAGGTATCTCCTTCAGATTCATGCGATAAACGCATCTATTTCTCTTTCGTCGGACACATGCTCAGCCGAATTTTTGATGATGCTCCAGCGCTGAACATACACTCTCATCGTCTCATCCGGTTTTTGCTTGCAAGTCCTTAGCTGATCTATTGACGCTGGTTTTTTGCACGTTTCCCTGAAGTTCCTCACGAACAAGTCCTCGAAAGTTTCCCAGCTATCTATGGATCCTTCTTGCAGCTTCTTCATCCAAGATGTTGCGACTCCGCTGAGGTGAACCTAGATGCTTTGCATAGCTGTTGCTCTCGTTCCACCCATCAACTTTACTGTCTCCAGATAATCTACCAGTCAATCTTCTGGATCTTGCAGCCCGTCGAACTTTTTATAGTTGTCAGGTAACTTGAAACTGGACGGCACTCGAGTTTTGCGAACCCTTCGGGTAAAGTAGGGGAGTCCGTACAAGTCTTCGTCGTTGTCCTCTGGTGTATGCCGACGTTCACGCGTCCTTGTTTCGCGAGTTCTTTCCTCACGTGCTCTATCCACTCAAGCTTGAGCTACCGTGTTTCTTGCGTCACCTTATCTTGGAGCGTCTCGTGCATCTCGCGCTGCCGCCACTGTATGTCGATGACTATTTTGCCTTAGACTGTTTCTACGTGGAGCACTTTCGGGTTGTGGTGCGATTTCTCTTCCTCCTATCGCTGCGCCCATAATGCCAACTCCTGCCATAGCCATCTGGTACAATGAGGATCGAGGGTCTCCTGGTTGGGGTTTTGATGCCGTCATGAAAGCATGTGCCACCATATACCCTGTGATACGTCCATTTTGCATCACTATTTTATATCATAATTTACTGTTATTCATTGATATATTTCATATTTAGAGATGATACTTATGTTATTTCACCTATTTTGCATGTTTCATGATTATTGGAGAATCACTCACCGGAGTCGGGATTCTCGTTGGAAAAAGCACCGTCAGAATGCAATATTTCTGAAGATCAACAATTGACGGAAATTATACCGAAGATCTTATTTTTCCAGAAGAATGAGCCACCCAGAAGGAGGAGCCGAGGAGGGCCGCCATGGGCCCCCCATAGGCCGGCGCGGGCCCTGCCCTGGCCGCGCCGCCTTGTGGGGAGGGGCCCCACAGCCCCCTTCGGCTGCCTCTCTTTCGCGTACTTCATCTACCCGAAAACCTAAGGTGCGGGGAATAATCACGAGGAGACACAGCCGCCTCCGCGGGACGGAAAACACCAGAGAGAAATGAGCTCTCCGGCAGGCTGAAATCCGCTGGGGAAATTCCCTCCCGGAGGGGGAAATCGGCGCCATCGTCACCGTCATCGAGCTGGACTTCATTGGGATCATCATCAACATCATCTCCACCACCGTCACCGTCATCTCCACCGCTGCACCTCGTCACCGCTGTAACATCTAGGGTTGAATCTTGATTGTTTCATAGGGGAAACTCTCCCGTATTGATTACTCCTTGTTATTGATGCTATTGAGTGAAACCATTGAACCAAGGTTTATGTTCAGATTGTTATTCATCATCATATCACCTCTGATCATGTTCCATATGATGTCTCGTGAGTAGTTCGTTTAGTTCTTGAGGACATGGGTGAAGTCTAAATGTTAGTAGTGAACTATGTTGATTAATATTCAATGGTTTGATATTTAAGTTGTGGTGTTATTCTTCTAGCGGTGTCATGTGAACGTCGACTACATGATACTTCACCTTTATCTGCCTAGGGGAGTACATCTTGTATTCGTTTGCTAATTGTGGGGTTGCCGGAGTGACAGCAACCTGAACCCCCGTTGGTATATCGATGCAGGAGGGATAGCAGGATCTTAGAGTTTAAGGCTGTGGTTAGATTTATCTTAATTACTTTCTTGTATTTGCGGATGCTTGCAAGGGGTATAATCACATGTATGTATTAGTCCTAGGAAGGGCGGTGCATTAGCATAGGTTCACCCACACAACACTTATCAAAACAATGAAGATTAATCGACTATATGAAGCGAAAGCACTAGACTAAATTCCCGTGTGTCCTCAAGAACGTTTGGTCATCATAAGTAAAAAAACCGGCTTGTCCTTTGTGCTAAAAAGGAGTGGGCCACTCGCTGCAACTATTACTCTCGCATTTTATTTACTTGTACTTTATTTATCTGCTATATCAAAACCCCCTGAATACTTGTCTGTGAGCATTTACAGTGAATTCTTCATCGAAACTGCTTGTCAACACCTACTGCTCCTCGTTGGGTTCGACACTCTTATTTATCGAAAGTACTACGATACACCCCCTATACTTGTGGGTCATCAAGACTATTTTCTGGCTCCGTTGCCGGGGAGTGAAGCGCTATTGGTAAGTGGAATTGCTAAGGGAAACTTTTACTGTACGTGCTGATTTTATTTCTGCCTGCTGCTATAATTCATTATGGAGAGGTTGATGTCTACGCACGCTTCCATTCCTGTAGACAGTGTTGGGCCTCCAAGAGCAGAGGTTTGTAGAACAGCAGCAAGTTTCCCTTAAGTGAATCACCCAAGGTTTATCGAACTCAGGGAGGTAGAGGTCAAAGATATCCCTCTCAAGCAACCACTGCAATCACGATACAAGAAGTCTCTTGTGTCCCCAACACACCTAATACACTTGTCAGATGTATAGGTGCACTAGTTCGGCGAAGAGATAGTGAGATGCAAGTGATATGGATGGATATGAGTGGTAATAGCACTCTGAATAAAATATGGCAGCGAGTAAACATGCAATGGAACGATGAAGTAAACGGTGCCGGAAAATAGCTTGCTGGCGTGGGAGGCAATTCTCTGTGGTGTAGCTTTTCTATTCGGAAACAAGACCTAGGGATCATACTTTCACTAGTGGACACTCTCAACATTGCAATCATAAAGGAATATAAATAAGCACTTCACTATGCGATTCTGAATTACTCTTTGGCAAGATAAGGAACACTAATTCATCATGTAGGCAAACCTTAAAGATGTATTCCCAAGTACAAATAAACACCCCACGCTGTCACTGTGAGAATTCATAGGAGGTACTAACACACCACAATTTCATAGAGACATCCAACTCAAATCATAACTCAGTGAATAAGTATTCTGTGAAATATAGCCTAAGAGACCCACACGGTGCACACACTGTCACCTTTACACACGTGGGACAAGGAGTCTCCGGAGATCACATAAGTAAAATCCACTTGAATAGCATAACGACATCTAGATTACAAATCTCATCATATGGATCTCAATCATGCAAAGCAACTCATGAGATCATTGTATTGAAGTACATGGGAGAGAGATTAACCACATAGCTACCGGTACAGCCCTTAGCCTCGGGGGAGAACTACTCCCTCCTCATCATGGAGACAGCGATGGCAGTGAAGATGCCTTCCGGGGGCACTTCCCCGTCCCGGCAGGGTGCCGGAACAGAGACTTCTGTCCCCCGAATCTTGGCTTCGCGATGGCGGCGGCTCTGGAACTTTTCTCGTATCGTGGATTTTTTCCTGTAGGGTTTTCGCGACGGAGTCCTTAAGTAGGCGGAAGGGCAGCCTCGGAGGGGCCCTGGTGGGGCCACACAATAGGGGGGCGCGCCCCACCCCTTGGCCGCGCCGCCCTGGCATGTGGGGCCCCCTGGCTCCCCTCTGGTCTCTCTCCGGTGTTCTGGAAGCTTCGTGGAAATATAAGATCATGGGCCTTGATTTCGTCCAATTCCGAGAATATTTCCTGTGTAAGATTTCTGAAACCAAAAACAACAGAAAACAGGAACTGACACTTCGGCATCTTGTCAATAGGTTAGTTCCGGAAAATGCATAATAATGACATAAAGTGTATATAAAACATGTGAGTATCATCATAAAAGTAGCATGGAACATAAGAAATTATAGATACGTTTGAGACGTATCAAGCATCCCCAAGCTTAGTTCCTACTCGCCCTCGAGTAGGTAAACTATAACAAAGATAATTTTTTAAGTGACATGCTCTCATAATCTTGATCAATACTATTGTAAAGCATATGAGATGAATGCAACGATTCGAAGCAATGGTGAAGACAATGAGTAAACAAATGAATCATATAGCAAAGACTTTTCATGAATAGTACTTTCAAGACAAGCATCAATAAGACTTGCATAAGAGTTACTCATAAAGCAATAAATTCTTAGTAAAGGCATTGAAGCAACACAAAGGAAGATATAAGTTTCAGCAGTTGCTTTCAACTTCAACATATTTATCTCATGGATAATTGTCAACACAAAGTTATATAACAAGTGCAATAGGTAAACATGTAAGAATCAATGCACACAGTTGATACAAGTGTTTGCTTCTAAGATAGAAGGAATATGTAAACTAACTCAACAATAAAGTAGAAGATAGGCCCTTCGCAGAGGGAAGCATGGATTACTATATTTGTGCTAGAGCTTTTCATTTTGAAAACATAGAAACAATTTTGTCAACGGTAGTAATAAAGCATATGTGTTATGTATAAGACATCTTATAAGTTGCAAGCCTCATGCATAGATTACCAATAGTGCTCGCACCTTGTCCTAATTAGCTTGGATTAACATGGATTATCATTGCATAACATATGTTTCAACCAAGTGTCACAAAGGGGTACCTCTATGCCGTCTGTACAAAGGTCTAAGGAGAAAGTTCGCATTGGATTTCTCGCTTTTTGATTATTCTCAACTTAGACATCCATACCGGGACAACATAGACAACAGATAATGGACTCCTCTTTAATGCATAAGCATTCAACAACAGATAATATTCTCATAAGAGATTGAGGATTGATGTCCAAAACTGAAACTTCCACCATGATTCATGGCTTTAGTTAGCGGCCCAATGTTCTTCTCTAACAATATGCATACTCAAACCATTTGATCATGAAAATCGCCCTTACTTCAGACAAGACGAACATGCATAGCAACTCACATGATATTCAACAAAGGTGTAATAGTTGGTGGCGTCCCCAGAAACATGGTTACCGCTCAACAAGCAACTTATAAGAAATAAGATACATAGCTACATATTCTTCACCACAATAGTTTTTAAGGCTATTTTCCCATGAGCTATATATTGGAAAGACAAAGAATAGAATTTTAAAGGTAGCACCCAAGTAGTTTACTTTGGAATGGCAGAGAAATACCATGTAGTAGGTAGGTATGGTGGACACAATTGGCATAGTTTTTGGCTCAAGGATTTGGATGCACGAGAAGAATTCCTCTCAATACAAGGCTAGGCTAGCAAGGTTGTTTGAAGCAAACTCAAGTATAAAACGGTACAGCAAAACTTACATAAGAACATATTGCAAGCATTATAAGACTCTACACTGTCTTCCTTGTTGTTCAAACACCTTAACCAGAAAATATCTAGACTCTAGAGAAACCAATCATGCAAACCAAATTTTAACAAGCTCTATGTAGTTCTTCATTAAAAGGTGCAAAGTACATGATGCAAGAGCTTAAACATGATCTATATGAGCACAACAATTGCCAAGTATCAAATTATTTAAGACATTATACCAATTACCACATGAATCATTTTCTGTTTCCAACCATATAACAATTAACGAAGCAGTTTCAACCTTCGCCATGAACATTAAGAATAAAGCTAAGAACATATGTGTTCATACGAAACAGCGGAGCGTGTCTCTCTCCCAAACAAAGAATGGTAGGATCCGATTTATTCAAACAAAACAAAAATAAAAACAAACAGACGCTCCAAGTAAAGCACATAAGATGTGACGGAATAAAAATATAGTTTCACTAGAGGTGACTCGATAAGTTGTCGATGAAGAAGGGATGCCTTGGGCATCCGCAAGCTTAGATGCTTGAGTCTTCTTAAAATATGCAGGGATGAACCACGGGGGCATCCCCAAGCTTAGACCTTTCACTCTTCTTGATCATATTGTATCATCCTCCTCTCTTGACCCTTGAAAACTTCCTCCACACCAAACTCAAAACAATCTCATTAGAGGGTTAGTGCATAATCGAAAATTCACATATTCAGAGGTGACATAATCATTCTTAACACTTCTGGACATTGCACAAAGCTACTGAAAGTTAATGGAACAAAGAAATCCATCCAACATAGCAAAACAGGCAATGTGAAATAAAAGGCAGAATCTGTCAAAACAGAACAGTCCGTAAAGACGAATTTTTTAGAGGCACTTAACTTGCTCAGATGAAAAAGCTCAAATTGAATGAAAGTTGCGTACATATCTGAGGATCACGCACGTAAATTGGTAGATTTTTCTGAGTTAATACAGAGAATACAACTCAAATTCGTGACAGCAAGAATTTTGTTTCTGAGCAGTAATCCAAATCTAGTATCAACCTTACTATCAAAGACTTTACTCGGCACAACAATGCAATAAAATAAAGATAAGGAGAGGTTGCTACAGTAGTAACAACTTCCAAGACTCAAATATAAAACAAAATTGCTGTAGTAAAATAAAAAACATGGGTTATCTCCCAAGAAGTGCTTTCTTTATAGCCATTAAGATGGGCTCAGTAATTTTAATGATGCTCTTGCAAGAAATAAGAGTTGAAGCAAAAGAGAACATCAAAAAGCAAGTATGAAACAAATTTAAGCCTAACCCACTTCCTATGAAAAGGAATCTTGTAAATAAACAAGTCATGTAGGCATAATGCAACAAGCATAGAAAAATAACACAAGCGCAACTTCAAGATTCTCAACATAAAGAGGGGAAACTTAATATTATTAAGATGCATATAACCATGTTTCCCTCTCTCATAATAACTTTCAGTAGTATCATTGATGAAATCCACAATATAACCATCACTTAAAACATTCTTATTCACATGCATAAAAGTATCATTACTCTCCACATAAGCATAATCAATTTTATTAGTAATAGTGGGAGTAAAACTATCACAACCATCATTGTAATCATCATAAATTGCAGGCATGGTATAATCATAATAAACTTTATCCTCCATAGTAGGTGGCACCAAAATACCACTATCATTATAATCATCATAAATGGGAGGCAAAGTATCATCAAAGTAAATTTTCTCCTCCATGCTTGGGGGACTGAAAATATCATGCTCATCAAAACCAGCTTCCCCAAGCTTAAATTCTTCCATAGCATTAGCAATAATAGTGTCCAAAGAGTTCATGCTAATAACATTGCTACAACTATTTTGCAAACAAAGTTCCATGGGTTTTTTAATTCTCTCTTCAAACACGTCATGTCCTAATTCAATATAAAGTTCATAAAGATCTCTAATTTTTTTGTTGTTTTCCATTAAGCCTAACTAGTGAAAAATAAAAACAAGAAACAAAAAGATGCAATTGCAGGATCTAAAGGAAATAGCTTCGAGCACTCACACACCGGCAACAGTGCTAGAAAATAGCTTAGTAGTCGGAGGATGTGAATACCTTTTACCTTACCTCCCCGGCAACGGCGCCATAAAATAGCTTAGTTGCCGGGGTCCGGAGTGTGAGTGCTTTTTACCTTACCTCCCCGGCAACGGCGCCAGAAAATATGCTTGATGTCTACGCACGCTTCTATTCCTGTAGATAGTGTTGGGCCTCCAAGAGCAGAGGTTTGTCGAACAACCACAAGTTTCCCTTAAGTGAATCACCCAAGGTTTATCGAACTCAGGGAGGTAGAGGTCAAAGATATCCCTCTCAAGCAACCCTGCAATCACGATACAAGAAGTCTCTTGTGTCCCCAACACACCTAATACACTTGTCAGATGTATAGGTGCACTAGTTCGGCGAAGAGATAGTGAGATGCAAGTGATATGGATGGATATGAGTGGTAATAGCAATCTGAATAAAATATGGCAGCGAGTAAACATGCAATGGAACAGTAAGTAAACGGTGCCAGAAAATAGCTTGCTGGCGTGGGAGGCAATTCTCTGTGGTGTAGCTTTTCTATTCGGAAACAAGACCTAGGGATCATACTTTCACTAGTGGACACTCTCAACATTGCAATCATAAAGGAATATAAATAAGCACTAATTCATCATGTAGGCAAACCTTAAAGATGTATTCCCAAGTACAAATAAACACCCCACACTGTCACTGTGAGCATTCATAGGAGGTACTAACACACCACAATTTCATAGAGACATCCAACTCAAATCATAACTCAGTGAATAAGTATTCTGTGAAATATAGCCTAAGAGACCCACACGGTGCACACACTGTCACCTTTACACACGTGGGACAAGGAGTCTCCGGATATCACATAAGTAAAATCCACTTGAATAGCATAACGACATCTAGATTACAAATCTCATCATATGGATCTCAATCATGCAAAGCAAGTCATGAGATCATTGTATTGAAGTACATGGGAGAGAGATTAACCACATAGCTACCGGTACAACCCTTAGCCTCGGGGGAGAACTACTCCCTCCTCATCATGGAGACAGCGATGGCGGTGAAGATGGCGGTGGAGATGCCTTCCGGGGGCACTTCCCCGTCCCGGCAGGGTGCCGGAACAGAGACTTCTGTCCCCCGAATCTTGGCTTCGCGATGGCGGCGGCTCTGGAACTTTTCTCGTATCGTGGCTTTTTTCCTGTAGGGTTTTCGCGACGGAGTCCTTAAGTAGGCGGAAGGGCAGCCTCGGAGGGGCCCTGGTGGGGCCACACAATAGGGGGCGCGCCCCACCCCTTGGTCGCGCCGCCCTGGCGTGTGGGGCCCCCTGGCTCCCCTCTGGTCTCTCTCCTGTGTTCTGGAAGCTTCGTGGAAATATAAGATCGTGGGCCTTGATTTCGTCCAATTCCGAGAATATTTCCTGTGTAAGATTTCTGAAACCAAAAACAGCAGAAAACAGGAACTGACACTTCGGCATCTTGTCAATAGGTTAGTTCCGGAAAATGCATAATAATGACATAAAGTGTATATAAAACATGTGAGTATCATCATAAAAGTAGCATGGAACATAAGAAATTATAGATACGTTTGAGACGTATCAGAGGTCTTCTCTTGAATTCCTCTTTGGAAAATCTACTACTACTGCAAAGGTAGTGGATGAGGCGCCAGGTGAGAAAGAGGTTCCATACAAAATATCTATGAAAATTATTGAACGTGTTGTGGATAACCGCTATGAAGGGGATGGAACTGTCCATCCTGGAGATCATTTACTGTTTTTACATGAATTATGCGGGTTATTCAAGTGTGCATGTATTGCTATGGATGAAGTTAGGAAGAAACTATTCTCTATATCGCTGTCTGGTAAAGCGGCGCATTGGTATAAATTGCTGAAGAATGGGGATTCTCTTGATTCGAAGGATATTGTGCCTATATTTTATTCTAAATTCTATCCTCCAAGTGAAATTCACAAAGACCGAAACCGCATATATAATTTCTGGCCTCGTGATGGAGAGAGTATTGCCCAAGCATGGGGGAGATTGAAGTCTTTAATGCTCAAATGCCCCATTCATGAGCTTCCTGGTAATATCATCATTGATAATTTCTATGCAAGACTTTATTTTCAAGATAAAACCTTGCTGGATACTTCTTGTTCTGGATCATTCACACGCAACAAAGAAGAGTTTAAATGGGACCTTGTTGATCGGATCCAAGAGAATACTGAAGGATGGGAGAACGACAAAGATAGAGAGTCAGGTATAAATTATGATTATGAATGCATTGAAACTTTTATGGATACTGATAAATTTCGTAATATGAGTGCTACTTATGGTCTTGATTCTCAAGTTGTTGCAAATTTTTATAAAGCTTTTGCCTCTCATTTTGAATTGCCTAGGAAGAATTTTGATAAGTATCATGAACCGTACAAAGATAAAACTGAATCATCTATAAATAAATGTGTTGTAATTGAAACTGTTGATCATATTCTTCCTGAAGCTTATATTGAAAAAACTCCTTTCCCTATTAAAATGAAGGAGTATTCCGTTATAACTAGTGTTGTTAATAAAAGTGCAAACGAACCTATAGAACCTGAAGAGCAAATAAAGGTTGAACCTGCTATTGCAATAGTTAAAGATCTTGTGACTGAAAATGTAGAAGATGGTCATATTATTTTCTATGAAGATGCTTCTAATATTGTTTCGCATCCTAATAAGTCTAGGAAAGCCAGTGTTCCTATGCTCTCTGTTAGAATTGGTGATCATTGTTATTATGGTTTATGCGACATTGGTGCAAGTATTAGTGCCATTCCTTATGAGCTTTACACGGAAATCATGCATGAAATTGGTTCTTGTGAACTTAAAGATATTGATGTGGTTATTCGGCTAGCCAACAGAGAAACTATCTCTCCTATTGGTATTGTTCGAGATGTGGAAGTTCTATGTGGTAAGATTAAATATCCTGCTGACTTTTTGGTACTTGGTTCTGCTTGCTAGTAAGTCTTGTCCTATTATTTTTGGTAGACCTTTTCTAAATACTTGTGGAGCTGTTATAGATTGCAAGAAGGAGAAAATTGTGACTAAATTTGCTGGTGAATCTTATGAGTTTAATTTCTCTAAATTTGCCAAAATTCCTTATAAAGCTGATTTGCCTAATAATGATTTTAGAGTTGAACAATGTGCATCTATTGCTCTTGCTCCTAATAATCCTTTGCAGCAACATTTGGAGGATAGTGAGAGTGAAGTCTTTAGGGAGGAAAGAAATGAGCTTGATGAAATTTTCCTTCGTCAACCTATTCTTAAACATGACTTGTCGGTTGAAGATCTAGGTAGAACACCACCACCAAAGTAAGATCATGTTTTTGATTTAAAACCGTTGCCTGATAATCTTAAGTATGCTCATATTGATGATAAGAAAATATATCCTGTTATTATTAGTTCTAAGCTTTCAGATTTTGAGGAAGAAAGGTTATTGGAAATATTGAAGAAACACCGAGGAGCTATTGGCTACACTCTTGATGATTTGAAGGGGATTTCTCCCTCTATTTGCCAACATGCCATCAACATGGAAGATGATGCAAAACCTGTTGTTGAACATCAGCGTCGTCTAATTCATAAGATGAAGGATGTGGTAAGGAATGAGGTATTAAAACTTCTTGAAGCTGGTATTATATATCCTATTGCTGATAGTAGATGGGTTAGTCCTGTGCATTGTGTTCCTAAGAAAGGAGGAATAACTGTTGTGCCTAATGATAATGATGAGCTCATCCCTCAAAGAGTAGTTGTAGGGTATAGAATGTGCATTGATTATCGAAAAGTTAATAAATTTACTAAGAAAGATCATTACCCTTTACCTTTTATTGATCAAATGTTGAAAGGTTGTCTAAAAGTACTCATTTTTGCTTTCTTGATGGTTATTCTGGGTTTTCACAAATTGCTGTTAAAACTAAAGATCAAGAGAAAACCACTTTCACTTGCCCCTATGGAACTTATGCTTATAGGCGTATGCCTTTTGGTTTATGCAATGCTCCTGCTACTTTTCAAAGATGCATGTCTGCTATTTTTCATGGCTTTTGTGAAAAGATTGTAGAGGTATTCATGGATGATTTTTCAGTCTATGGGAATTCTTTCGATAGTTGCTTGCGAAACCTTGATAAAGTTTTGCAGAGATGTGAAGAAACTAACCTTGTTCTTAATTGGGAGAAATGCCACTTTATGGTTAACGAAGGAATTGTATTGGGACATAAAATTTCTGAGAGAGGTATTGAAGTTGATAGAGCTAAAGTTGAAGCAATTGAGAAGATGCCCTATCCTAGGGATGTTAAAGGTATTCGTAGTGTTCTTGGTCATGCTGGGTTCTATAGGAGATTTATTAAAGATTTCTCCAAGATTTCAAAGCCTCTTACTAATCTTCTTCAAAAAGATGTACCTTTTGTTTTTGATGATGATTGTAAGGAAGCTTTTGAAACTCTAAAGAAAGCCTTAACAATCTGCTCCTGTAGTTGAACCTCCTGATTGGAATTTACCTTTTGAAATTATGTGTGATGCTAGTGATTTTGCTGTAGGTGCTGTTCTTGGACAGCGAGTGCATAAAAAATTGAATGTTATTCATTATGCTAGTAAAACTCTTGATGCTGCTCAAAGAAATTATGCCACAACTGAAAAAGAATTATTAGCTGTAGTTTTTGCTTGTGACAAGTTTAGATCTTATATTGTTGGTTCAAAAGTTACGATTCATACTGATCATGCTGCAATTAGATACGTTATGGCGAAGAAAGATGCTAAGCCAAGGCTTATTAGATGGGTGCTTCTTTTGCAAGAGTTTGATTTACATATTATAGATAGGAAAGGTGCTGGTAATCCTGTTGCTGATAATTTATCTAGATTGGAAAATATTGCTTATGATTCTGTTCCTGTTAATGATAGTTTTCCAAATGAACAATTGGCTGTAATAAAGGTGAGCTCGCGAGATAGTCCTTGGTACGTTGATTATGCTAACTTTATTGTTTCCAAGTACTTGCCTCCAACCTTTTCAGCTCAGCAAAGGAGGAAATTCTTTTATGACTTGAGGCATTATTTTTTGGATGACCCACACTTATATAAAGAAGGAGTGGATGGTATTATGCGAAGATGTGTTCCCGAATATGAACAACAAGAGATATTGAGTAAGTGTCATGGTAGTGTTTATGGAGGACATCACGCCGGAGATAGAACCGCGCAAAAGGTTCTACAATCAGGTTTCTATTGGCCAACTCTCTTTAAAGATGCAAGAAAGTTTATTTTATCTTGTGATGAATGTCAAAGGGTTGGTAATATCTCCAGACGCAATGAAATGCCTATGAATTATACTCTTGTTATTGAACCATTCGATTGTTGGGGATTTGACTTCATGGGTCTTTTCCCTTCTTCAGAAGGTAACTGATACGTCTCCGACGTATCGATAATTTCTTATGTTCCATGCCACATTATTGATGATATCTACATGTTTTATGCACACTTTATGTCATATTTATGCGTTTTCCGGAACTAACCTATTGACGAGATGCCGAAGGGCCAGTTCCTGTTTTCTGTTGTTTTTGGTTTCAGAAATCCTAGTAAGGAAACATTCTCGGAATCGGACGAAATCAAGGCCCAGCATCCTATTTTCCACGAAGCTTCCAGAACACCCGAGAATCGCCAGAGGGGGGCCACTGGGCCCCCAGATGACAGGGCGGTGCGGCCTAGGGGTGGCCCGCGCCCCCCTAGTGTGTCACCGCCTCGTCGCCTCCCCGACTCCGCCTCTTCGCCTATATAAAGGTCCCTGACCTAAAACCTCGACAGGGAAAAGCCACGGTACGAGAAACCTTCCAGAGCCGCCGCCATCGCGAAGCCAAGATCCGGGGACAGGAGTCTCCGTTCCGGCACGCCGCCGGGACGGGAAGTGCCCCGGAAGGCTCCTCCATCGACACCATCGCCATCTTCATCAACACCTGCTGTCTCCCATGAGGAGGGAGTAGTTCTCCATCGAGGCTCGGGGCTGTACCGGTAGCTATGTGGTTAATCTCTCTCCTATGTACTTCAATACAATAATCTCATGAGCTGCCTTACATGATTGAGATTCATATGATGATGCTTGTAATCTAGATTTCATTATGCTAGTCAAGTGGGTTTTACTTATGTGATCTCCGGAGACTCCTTGTCCCACGTGTGTAAAGGTGACAGTGTGTGCACCGTGTGGGTCTCTTAGGCTATATTTCACGGAATACTTATTCACTCGTTATGAAGAGCATAGTGAAGTGCTTATTCATATCTCTTTATGATTGCAATGTGTTTTGTATCACAATTTATCTATGTGCTACTCTAGTGATGTTATTAAAGTAGTTTTATTCCTCCTGCACGGTGTAATGGTGACAGTGTGTGCATCCGTGTTAGTACTTGGCGTAGGCTATGATTATGATCTCTTGTAGATTATGAAGTTAACTATTGCTATGATGGTATTGATGTTATCTATTCCTCCTACATAGTGTGAAGGTGACAGTGTGCATGCTACGTTAGTACTTGGTTTAGTTGTGTTGATCTGTCATGCACTCTAAGGTTATTTAAATATGAACATTGAATATTGTGGAGCTTGTTAACTCCGGCATTGAGGGTTCGTGTAATCCTACGCAATTAGTGGTGTTCATCATCCAACAAGAGAGTGTAGAGTATGCATTTATCTATTCTGTTATGTGATCAAAGTTGAGAGTGTCCACTAGTGAAAATCTAATCCCTAGGCCTTGTTCCTAAATACTGCTATCGCTGCTTGTTTACTGTTTTACTATGTTACTACTGCTGCGTTACTACTGCTTGTTTACTGTCCTGGGCAAAGCACTTTTCTGGTGCCGTTGCCACTTGCTCATACTTATTTATACCACTTGTATTTCACTATCTCTTCGCCGAACTAGTGCACCTATTAGGTGTGTTGGGGACACAAGAGACTTCTTGCTTTGTGGTTGCGGGGTTGCATGAGAGGGATATCTTTGACCTCTTCCTCCCTGAGTTCGATAAACCTTGGGTGATCCACTTAAGGGAAACTTGATGCTGTTCTACAAACCTCTGCTCTTGGAGGCCCAACACTGTCTACAGGAAAAGGAGGGGGCCTAGACATCAGTAACACTCATATACTTGTCGCTGTTGATTATGTTACTAAATGGGTGGAAGCCTTACCCACAAAAAGTGTTGATGGTGAGACCTCTTTAAGAATGCTTCTAGATATTATTTTTCCTAGATTTGGAGTTCCTAGATATCTTATGACTGATGGAGGTTCTCATTTTATTCATGGTGGTTTTAGAAAAACTCTTGCTAAGTATGGTATTAATCATAGGATTGCTTCCGCTTATCATCCTCAAACTAGTGGGCAAGTAGAATTATCAAATAGAGAAATTAAATCTATCTTGGAAAAGACCGTTAATAAAACTAGAAAAAATTGGGCTAGTAAATTAAAGGAAGCACTATGGGCTTATAGAACTGCTTATAAAAATCCTATGGGTATGTCACCTTATAAAATGGTTTATGGGAAAGCTTGTCATTTACCTTTAGAACTAGAGCACAAAGCTTATTGGACAGTGAGAGAACTAAATAAAGATCCTAAACTTGCTGGTAAGAAAAGATTGTTACAATTGAGTTCTCTAGATGAATGGAGAAGTGAAGCTTATGAAAATGCTAAACTCTTTAAAGAGAAAGTTAAGAAATGGCATGATAGAAGAACTATCAAAAGAGAATTTAATGTTGGGGATAAAGTCCTATTGTATAAGTCTCGTCTCAGATTTTTTGCAGGGAAATTGCTCTCAAAATGGGAAGGACCATATGTCATTGTGGAGGTGTATCGTTCAGGGGCAATTAAGATTGGTTCTCTGAAAGGTGATGCCACACAAGTGGTGAATGGACAAAGACTCAAGCATTATATTTCTGGAGATTCTTATAATGAAGATGTTGATGTTATTCGAGTGGTGACTCCGGAAGCTTCCATCAAAGGTCAAATTGACAGTTCTGCAGAGTTCGACTTTGAATAGGTAACAGTTCTGGTAATAAAAAGTCCGCGTTTTACTTTCCGAACAATGTTTTTGCTATTTTCGGAAAATATGAAAAATTACGAGATCGAAACGGAGAGGAGGAGACGCACGAGGGCGTGCCCCCATAGGCCGACGCGGGCCCCAGCCTGGCCGCGCCGCCCTATGAGGATGGCCCCTCGGTGTCCCTCTCCGACTCTTGTTTGACCTGGTACTTTCCTTCCGTCGTGAAAATTTCTGTTATATAATCCCTCGGATCCCTGGAGATCCGTATATCATTTTCTCGTCGTGTTTTGTTTCGACCTGTTTCTGTTCAGATGTCGTCGCAAGGTTCATCCTCAGAAGATTATGCAATGCGTCGCGACCGTGAGCTCCTCCAGGATCTACATCAAGGAACTTTTGTTGGATGGGCGGAAGAGGAAAGGGTCATGACAAGACGGAAAGAGATGGATGAGAGCGTCAAGGAGGAAGTGAAGAAGATGTCATCAATAGGGAGTAAGCCAATATTGGTGGGATCGATTGACACTCGACGTTCTTTTTCTCATAACTTGCAGGGACCTTTACCACCTGCTCCTAGCCTCAACTCTTTCCCTGCTATGGAGGAGGCTCTTCGGGTTACCGATGAGTTTTGTGATCAATACCGTGTTCTGAGAAGGGAAGTGGAGATACTTCAAGAGGAGAACAACCGACTTCGAAGAATGCTAGAGCAATTCCTCACTCCCATCAGGGTCGTTCCACCATCACCACCGAAGGAGTAATTCATCATTGGTATTGGCACCCCCTTGGTTTGTTCCAAGCTTGGGGGTGCCGCGGTATCACATCATCACTATCTTTTATCTTTTTACTATCAAGTAGTGTCATATCATGAGTAGGTAAGTTATCATATAAGATGGGTTGCAGTATGGAAGTATCTCTCTTTTAGTTGGTTATCTATGTATCCCTTGGTGTGAGTTATCGTTATGGAATATTAATGAGAAGTTTTATCATTTACATATTGCACATCTTATTTTAGTTTGCAATCTCTATTATATGATTGATCTTGTTGTTAGTATTGGTATCACCTTGGGAGCATTGAGTAAATCTATTTGGTTTTGGCAAACTTAGCATTGGTCAATAGCAACAACACTTTGAGTTTAAATAGAAAAGAGGAAATACATGTAGATATGTTATTTCATTAGCTTTCTTTCTTGTTAGCTATGAGCTTAGTATTCTGAAGTTAAAATTATTTGTGCTGACAAGAAAGATGCATGATTGTTTCTATCACATGTATATTTGTTTGTTTTCCCTCAACTCTTATGCTTGCTAACCAACCTTGCTAGCCAAAGACACATGTCTGAGAGGGAATGCTTCTCGTGCATCCAAACCCTTAAACCAAACCTATGCCATCGGTGTCCACCATAACTACCTATTATGTGGCATTTCCCATACATTCCAAGTAAATACTTCATGTGCTACCTTTAAATAATTCAAAAGTTATTACCTCTTATTTGTGTCAATGTTTTATAGCTCATGAGGAAGTATGTGGTGTTTTACCTTTCAATCTTGTTGGGCAGCTTTCACTAATGGACTAGTGGCTTCATCCACTTATCCAATAATTTTGCAAAAAGAGCTGGCAACAGGGTTCCCAGTCCCAATTAATTAACTTTCATTAATAATCCTCTTCACCTGTTTTGCCCTGATTCATCAGTAAGCAACTTAATTTTGCAATAGACACTCCTCCATGGTATGTGAAATGTTGGAAGGCACCCGAGGATTCGGTTAGCCATGGCTTTTGAAAGCAAAGGTTGGGAGGAGTGTCATCCTTAAATAAACTAAAGTACATGTGTAAACAAAAGAGAAGAGGGATGATCTACCTTGCTGGTAGAGATAACGTCCTCCATGGGAGCCGCTCTTTGGAAGTCTGTTTGGCAAGGGGGTTAGAGTACCCACTACCATTCGTTGATGATGCGTGTAGTTGACACGTCCGTTGGGAACCCCAAGAGGAAGGTGTGATGCGCACAGTAGCAAGTTTTCCCTCAGAAAGAAACCAAGGTTTATCGAACCAGGAGGAGCCAAGAAGCACGTTGAAGGTTGATGGTGGAGGAGTGTAGTGCGGCGCAACACCGGGGATTCCGGCGCCAACGTGGAACCTGCACAACACAATCACGGAACTTTGCCCCAACGTAACGGCGAGGTTGTCAATCTCAACGGCTTGCTTCGTAAACAAAGGATTAGATGTATAGTGTGGATGATGATGTTTGTTTGCGAAGAACATTAAAGAACAATTGCGGTAGATTGTATTTCGGATGTAAAGAATAGGC
>NC_061511.1:9886923-9951432 GCF_022539505.1 Lolium rigidum | reverse complement strand
CTATAGGTTTGGCAACAACACATCCACAACCTTAGAACTTTCTGTCACTGTCTCAGATTTAATGGAGGCATGAACCCACTATCGAGCATAAATAATCCCCCTTGGAGTCACAAGTATCAACTTGGCCAGAGCCTATACTAGCAACGGAGAGCATGCAAGAACATAAATAACATATATGATAGATTGATAATCAACTTGACATAGTATTCAATATTCATCGGATCCCAACAAACACAACATGAAGGATTACAAATAGATGATCTTGATCATGATAGGCAGCTCACAAGATCTAACATGATAGCACAATGGGGAGAAGACAACCATCTAGCTACTCGCTATGGACCCATAATCCAGGGGTGAACTACTTACACATCGATCCGGAGGCGATCATGGCGATGAAGAGACCTCCGGGAGATGATTCCCCTCTCCGGCGGGGTGCCGGAGGCGATCTCCTGAATTCCCCGAGATGGGATTGGCGGCGGTGGCGTCTCTGGAAGGTTTTCCGTATCGTGGCTCTCGGACTGGGGGTTTCGCGACGGAGGCTTTAAGTAGGCGGAAGGGCGGAGTCGGGAGAGTCACGGGGGCCCCACACGCTAGGGCCACGCGGGCCCCCTCTAGGTCGCGCCGCCCTAGTGTGGCGGCGCCCCATGGCCCCACTTCGTCTCCCCTCCGGTCTTCTGGAAGCTTCGTGGAAAAATAGGCCCCTGGGCGTTGATTTCGTCCAATTCCGAGAATATTTCCTTACTAGGATTTACTGAAACCAAAAACAGCGAGAAAACAACGAATCGGCTCTTCGGCATCTCGTCAATAGGTTAGTGCCGGAAAATGCATAATAATGACATATAATGTGTATAAAACATGTGAGTATCATCATAAAAGTAGCATGGAACATAAGAAATTATAGATACGTTTGGGACGTATCAAGCATCCCCAAGCTTAGTTCCTACTCGCCCTCGAGTAGGTAAACGGTAACAAAGATAATTTCTGAAGTGACATGCTATCATAATCTTGATCATACTTATTGTAAAGCATATGAGATGAATGCAGATTCGAAGCAATGATGAAGATAATGAGTAAACTAATGAATCATATAGCAAAGACTTTTCATGAATAATACTTTCAAGACAAGCATCAATAAGGCTTGCATAAGAGTTACTCATAAAGCAATAAATTCAAAGTAAAGGCATTGAAGCAACACAAGGGAAGATAAAGTTTCAGCGGTTGCTTTCAACTTCAACATGTTTATCTCATGGATAATTGTCAACACAAAGTAATATAACAAGTGCAATAAGTAAACATGTAAGAATCAATGCACACAGTTGATACAAGTGTTTGCTTCTGGGATAGAAAGAATAGGCAAACTGACTCAACAATAAAGTAGAAGATTGGCCCTTCGCAGGGAAGCATGGATTACTATATTTGTGCTAGAGCTTTTCATTTTGAAAACAAGAAACAATTTTGTCAACGGTAGTAATAAAGCATATGTGTTATGTATAAGATATCCTATAAGTTGCAAGCCTCATGCATAGTATACTAATAGTGCTCGCACCTTGTCCTAATTAGCTTGGATTAACACTGATTATCATTGCATAGCATATGTTTCAACCACGTGTCACAAAGGGGTACCTCTATGCCGCCTGTACAAAGGTCTAAGGAGAAAGCTCGCATTGGATTTCTCGCTTTTGATTATTCTCAACTTAGACATCCATACCGGGACAACATAGACAACAGATAATGGACTCCACTTTAATGCATAAGAATTCAACAACAGTTAAAATTCTCATAAGAGATTGAGGATTAGCTGTCCACACTGAAACTTCCACCATGAATCATGGCTTTAGTTAGCGGCCCAATGTTCTTCTCTAACAGTATGCATACTCAAACCATTTGATTGTGAAAACCGCCCTTACTTCAGACAAGACGAACATGCATAGCAACTCACATGATATTCAACAAAGGTAAAAGAGTTGATGGCGTCCCCGAGAAAACATGGTTACCGCTCAACAAGCAACTTACTAAGAAATAAGACACATAAGTACATATTTTTCACCACGATAGTTTTTAAGCTATTTTATCCCATGAGCTATATATTGCAAAGGCAAAGAATAGAAGTTTTAAAGGTAGCACTCAAGTAATTTACTTTGGAATGGCGGAGAAATACCATGTAGTAGGTAGGTATGGTGGACACAAATGGCATGGTTATTGGCTCAAGGATTTGGATGCACGAGAAGAATTCCCTCTCAATACAAGGCTAGGCTAGCAAGGTTGTTTGAAGCAAACTCAAATATAAAAGGTGCAGCAAAGCTCACATATGAACATATTGTAACTATTATAAGACTTTACATTGTCTCCTTGTTGTTCAAACACCTCAACCGAGAAAATATCTAGACTCTAGAGATCAATCATGCAAACCAAATTTTAACAAGCTCTATGTAGTTATTCATTAATGAGTACAAGGTACATGATGCAAGAGCTTAAACAAGATCTATATGAGCACAAAAATTGCCAAGTATCATATTATTCAAGACATTTTACCATTTACCACATGTGGCATTTTCCGTTTCCAACCATATAACAATGAATGAAATAGTCCAACTTTCGCAATGAACATTAAAGATGAAACTAAGAACATATGTGTTCATACGAAACAGCGGAGCGTGTCTCTCTCCCAAACAAAGAATGCTAGGATCCGATTTATTCAAACAAAAACAAAAATAAAAACAAACAGACGCTCCAAGTAAAGCACATAAGACGATGTGACGGAATAAAAATATAGTTTCACTAGAGGAACCTGATAAGTTGTCGATGAAGAAGGGATGCCTTGGGCATCCCCAAGCTTAGACGCTTGAGTCTTCTTAAAATATGCAGGGATGAACCACGGGGCATCCCCAAACTTTGACCTTTCACTCTTCTTGATCATATTGTATCATCCTCCTCTCTTGACCCTTGAAAACTTCCTCCACACCAAACTCGAAACAAACTCATTAGAGGGTCAGTGCATAATTCATATCTTCAGAGGTGACATAATCATTCTTAACACTTCTGGACATTGCACAAAGCTACTGAAAGTTAATGGAACAAAGAAATCGATCTAACATAGCAAAACAGGCAATGCGAAATAAAAGGCAGAATCTGTCAAAACAGAACAGTTCGTAAAGACGAATTTTAAAGTGGCACCAGACTTGCTCAGATTAAAATTCCCAAATTGAATGAAAGTTGCGTACATATCTGAGGATCACGCACGCAAATTGGCAGATTTTTTTAATTTTTCTACAGGGACTACTGCCCAAATTTGTGACAGCAAGAAATCTGTTCCTGCGCAGCAATCCAAATCTAGTATTGGCTTTACTATCAAAGACTTTACTTGGCACAATGATGTCTACGGGTGCTTCTATTCTTGTACACAGTGTTGGGCCTCCAAGAGCAGAGGTTTGTAGAACAGCAGCAAGTTTCTCTTAAGTGGATCACCCAAGGTTTATCGATCTCAGGGAGGAAGAGGTCAAAGATATCCCTCTCATGCAACCACCGCAACCACAAAGCAAGAAGTCTCTTGTGTCCCCAACACACCTAATAGGTGCACTAGTTCGGCGAAGAGATAGTGAAATACAGGTGGTATGAATAAGTAGTAGCAACGGCACCCGAGAAAAGTGCTTTGCCCGGGACGATAAACAAGCGGTAGTAACGCAGCGATGGTAACGCGAGTAAAACGATAAACAAGCAGCGATAGCGATATTTAGGAACAAGGCCTAGGGATTAGACTTTCACTAGTGGACACTCTCAACATTGATCACATAACGAGAATAGATAAATGCATACTCTACACTCTTGTTGGATGATGAACATATTGCGTAGGATTACACGAATCCTCAATGCCGGAGTTAACAAGCTCCACAATTCAATGTTCATATTTAAATAACCTTAGAGTGCATGAAAGATCAATTCGACTAAACCAAGTACTAACATAGCATGCACACTGTCACCTTCATGCTATGTAGGAGGAATAGATCACATCAATACTATCATAATGATAATTAACTCCACAATCTACAAGAGATCATGATCATAGCATATGCCAAGTACTAACACGGATGCACACACTGTCACCATTACACCGTGCGGGAGGAATAAACTACTTTAATAACATCACTAGAGTAGCACATAGATAAATTGTGATACAAAACATATTGCAATCATAAAGAGATATAAATAAGCACTTCACTACGCCATTCATAACGGTGAGTAAGTATTACGTGAAATATAGCCTAAGAGACCCACACGGTGCACACACCTGTCACCTTTACACACGTGGGACAAGGAGTCTCCGGAGATCACATAAGTAAAACTCACTTGACTAGCATAGTGACATCTAGATTACAAGCATCATCATATGAATCTCAATCATGTAAGGCAGCTCATGAGATTATTGTATTGAAGTACATAGGAGAGAGATGAACCACATAGCTACCGGTACAGCCCCGAGCCTCGATGGAGAACTACTCCCTCCTCATGGGAGCGGCAGCGGTGATGAAGATGGCGGTGGAGATGGCAGCGGTGTCGATGGAGAAGCCTTCGGGGGCACTTCCCCGCTCCGGCAGGGTGCCGGAACGGAGACTCCTGTCCCCCGGATCTTGGCTTCGCGATGGCGGCGGCTCGGAAGGTTTTCCGTATCGTGGTTTTTCGCCGGGGTTTTCGCGACGGAGGCTTTAAATAGGCGGAAGGGCAGCCTCGGAGGGGGCACGGGGCCACCACACCATAGCGCGGCGCGGCCCCCTCCGGCCGCGCCGGGGTGTGGTGTGGGGCCCCCGAGGCTTCCCTCCGGCGGCTCTCGGGTGTTCCGAATGGTTCCGGGAAAAATAGGAACCTGGGTCTTGATTTCGTCCGATTCCGAGAATATTTCTTTACTAGGATTTCGGAACCAAAAACGAGCGGAAAACGAGAGCCGGCCCTTCGGCATCTCGTCAATAGGTTAGTTCCGGAAAACGCATAAATATGACATATAATGTGCATAAAACATGTAGATATCATCAATAATGTGGCATGGAACATAAGAAATTATCGATACGTCGGAGACGTATCAGCATCCCCAAGCTTAGTTCCGCTCGTCCCGAGCAGGTAAAACGATAACAAAGATAATTTCTGAAGTGACATGCCATCATAACCTTGATCATACTATTTGTAAACATATGTAGTGGATGCAGCGATCAAAACAATGGTAGTGACATGAGTAAACAAGTGAATCATAAAGCAAAGACTTTTCATGAATAGTACTCCAAGACAAGTATTAATAAGTCTTGCATAAGTGTTAACTCATAAAGCAATAAATAAAAGTAAAGGTATTGAAGCAACACAAAGGAAGATTAAGTTTCAGCGGTTGCTTTCAACTTATAACATGTATATCTCATGGATAATTGTCAACATAGAGTAATATAACAAGTGCAATATGCAAGTATGTAAGAATCAATGCACAGTTCACACAAGTGTTTGCTTCTTGAGGTGGAGAGAGATAGGTGAACTGACTCAACATAAAAGTAAAGAGAATGGTCCTTCAAAGAGGAAAAGCATTGATTGTTATATTTGTGCTAGAGCTTTTATTTTGAAAACATGAAACAATTTTGTCAACGGTAGTAATAAAGCATATGAGTTATGAAAGTTATATCTTACAAGTTGCAAGTCTCATGCATAGTATACTAATAGTGCCCGCACCCTGTCCTAATTAGCTTGGACTACCGGATCTTTGCAATGCACATGTTTTAACCAAGTGTCACAATGGGGTACCTCCATGCCGCACTGTACAAAGGTCTAAGGAGAAAGCTCGCATTTTGGATTTCTCGCTTTTGATTATTCTCAACTTAGACATCCATACCGGGACAACATGGACAACGGATAATGGACTCCTCTTTAATGCATAAGCATGTGGCAACAATTATTATTCTCATATGAGATTGAGGATATATGTCCAAAACCGAAACTTCCACCATGAATCATGGCTTTAGTTAGCGGCCCAAAGTTCTTCTCTAACAATATGCATGCTCCAACCATTAAGGTGGTAGATCTCTCTTACTTCGGACAAGACGGACATGCATAGCAACTCACATGATATTCAACAAAGAATAGTTGATGGCGTCCCAGAAGCATGGTTATCGCACAACAAGCAACTTAATAAGAGATAAAGTGCATAAGTACATATTCAATACCACAATAGTTTTTAAGCTATTTGTCCCATGAGCTATATATTGCAAATGCGAATGATGGAATTTTAAAGGTAGCACTCAAGCAATTTACTTTGGAATGGCGGATAAATACCATGTAGTAGGTAGGTATGGTGGACGCAAATGGCATAGTGGTTGGCTCAAGTATTTTGGATGCATGAGAAGTATTCCCTCTCGATACAAGGTTTAGGCTAGCAAGGTTATTTGAAACAAACACAAGGATGAACGGTGCAGCAAAACTCACATAAAAGACATATTTTAAACATTATAAGACTCTACACCGTCCTCCTTGTTGTTCAAAACTCAATACTAGATGTTATCTAGACTCTAGAGAAACCAAATATGCAAACCAAATTAGCAAGCTCTAAGTGTTTCTTCATTAATGGGTGCAAAGTATATGATGCAAGAGCTTAAACATGAGCACAACAATTGCCAAGTATCAAATTATCCAAGACATTTTAGAATTACTACATGTAGCATTTTCCAATTCCAACCATATAACAATTTAACGAAGAAGAAACTTCGCCATGAATACTATGAGTAGAGCCTAAGGACATACTTGTCCATATGCTACAGACGGAGCGTGTCTCTCTCCCATAAAGTGAATGCTAGGATCCATTTTATTCAAACAAAACAAAAACAAAAACAAAAACAAACCGACGCTCCAAGCAAAGTGCATAAGATGTGACGGAATAGAAATATAGTTTCGGGGAGGAACTCGATAATGTTGTCGATGAAGAAGGGGATGCCTTGGGCATCCCCAAGCTTAGACGCTTGAGTCTTCTTATAATATGCGGGGGTGAACCACCGGGGCATCCCCAAGCTTAGAGCTTTCACTCTCCTTGATCATATTGCATCATACTCCTCTCTTGATCCTTGAAAACTTCCTCCACACCAAACTCGAAACAACTCATTAGAGGATTAGTGCACAATAAAAATTCACATGTTCAGAGGTGACACAATCATTCTTAACACTTCTGGACATTGCATAAAGCTACTGGACATTAATGGATCAAAGAAATTCATCCAACATAGCAAAAGAGGCAATGCAAAATAAAAGGCAGAATCTGTCAAAACAGAACAGTCCGTAAAGATGGATTTTATTAGGCCACCAGACTTGCTCAAATGAAAATTCCCAAATTGAATGAAAGTTGCGTACATATCTGAGGATCATGCACGTAAATTGGCTTAATTTTCTGAGCTACCTACAGGGAGGTAGACCCAGATTCGTGACAGCAAAGAAATCTGGAACTGCGCAGTAATCCAAATCTAGTACTTACTTTACTATCAAAGACTTTACTTGGCACAAAAAAACATAAAACTAAGATAAGGAGAGGTTGCTACAGTAGTAAACAACTTCCAAGACACAAATATAAAACAAAGTACTGTAGCAAAATAACACATGGGTTATCTCCCAAGAAGTTCTTTCTTTATAGCCGTTAAGATGGGCTCAGCGAGTTTTAATGATGCACTCGCAAGAAATAGTGGTTGAAGCAAAAGAGAGCATCAAGAGGCAAATTCAAAACACATTTAAGTCTAACATGCTTCCTATGCATAGGAATCTTGTAAATAAACAAGTTCATGAAGAGCAAAGTAACAAGCATAGGAAGACAAAACAAGTGTAGCTTCAAAAATTTCAGCACATAGAGAGGCATTTTAGTAACATGAAAATTTCTACAACCATATTTTCCTCTCTCATAATAACTTTCGGTAGCATCATGAGCAAACTCAACAATATAACTATCACGTAAAGCATTCTTATCATGAGTCTCATGCATAAAATTATTACTCTCCACATAGGCATAATCAATTTTATTAGTTGTAGTGGGAGCAAATTCAACAAAGTAGCTATCATTATTATTCTCATCAAGTGTAGGAGGCATAGTATAATCACAATAAAATTTACTCTCCATAGTAGGTTGTACCAAAAGACCACTATTATAATCATCATAAATAGGAGGCAAAGTATCCTCAAAGAAAATTTTCTCCTCAATGCTTGGGGGACTAAAAAGATCATGAAAACCAGCTTCCCCAAGCTTAGAACTTTGTACATTATTATCAACAATGGTGTTCAAAGCGTTCATACTAATATTACTACCATCATGCAAATAAGATTCCATAGGTTTTTTAATTTTCGCATCAAACAATCCATGTTTTAAATCAGGAAATAGAATAAGAAGCTCATTGTTGTCCATTATGCCAAACTAGTGTAAACAAGAAACAAAAAGATGCAATTGCGGGATCTAAAGGAAATAGCTTCGAGCACAAACACAATGGCGCCGAGAAAAGTACCGTTACACTGGAACCGGAGTATGAGTGCCTTTTTACCTTTCCTCCCGGCAACGGCGCCGGAAAAGTGCTTGATGTCTACGGGTGCTTCTATTCTTGTAGACGGTGTTGGGCCTCCAAGAGCGAGAGGTTTGTAGAACGGTAGCAAGTTTCACTTAAGTGGATCACCCAAGGTTTATCGATCTCGGGGAGGAAGAGGTCAAAGATATCCCTCTCATGCAACCCCGCAACCACAAAGCAAGAAGTCTCTTGTGTCCCCAACACACCTAATAGGTGCACTAGTTCGGCGAAGAGATAGTGAAATACGGGTGGTATGAATAAGTAGTAGCAACGGCACCGAGAAAAGTGCTTTGCCCGGGACGATAAACAAGCGGTAGTAACGCAGCGGTCGTAATGCGATAAAACGAGTAAACAAGCAGCGATAGCGATATTTAGGAACAAGGCCTAGGGATTAGACTTTCACTAGTGGACACTCTCAACATTGATCACATAACAGAATAGATAAATGCATACTCTACACTCTTGTTGGATGATGAACACATTGCGTAGGATTACACGAATCCTCAATGCCGGAGTTAACAAGCTCCACAATTCAATGTTCATATTTAAATAACCTTAGAGTGCATGAAAGATCAATTCGACTAAACCAAGTACTAACATAGCATGCACACTGTCACCTTCATGCTATGTAGGAGGAATAGATCACATCAATACTATCATAATGATAATTAACTCCATAATCTACAAGAGATCATGATCATAGCATATGCCAAGTACTAACACGGATGCACACACTGTCACCATTACACCGTGCGGGAGGAATAAACTACTTTAATAACATCACTAGAGTAGCACATAGATAAATTGTGATACAAAACATATTGCAATCATAAAGAGATATAAATAAGCACTTCACTACGCCATTCATAACAGTGAGTAAGTATTCCGTGAAATATAGCCTAAGAGACCCACACGGTGCACACACTGTCACCTTTACACACGTGGGACAAGGAGTCTCCGAGAGATCACATAAGTAAAACTCACTTGACTAGCATAGTGACATCTAGATTACAAGCATCATCATATGAATCTCAATCATGTAAGGCAGCTCATGAGATTATTGTATTGAAGTACATAGGAGAGAGATGAACCACATAGCTACCGGTACAGCCCCGAGCCTCGATGGAGAACTACTCCCTCCTCATGGGAGCAGCAGCGGTGATGAAGATGGCGGTGGAGATGGCAGCGGTGTCGATGGAGAAGCCTTCCGGGGCACTTCCCCGCTCCGGCGGGGTGCCGGAACAGGGACTCCTGTCCCCCGGATCTTGGCTTCGCGATGGCGGCGGCTCCGGAAGGTTTTCCGTATCGTGGTTTTTTCGCCGGGGTTTTCGCGACGGAGGCTTTAAATAGGCGGAAGGGCAGCCTCGGAGGGGCCTGGGGCCACCACACCATAGGGCGGCGCGGCCCCCTCCGGCCGCGCCGGGGTGTGGTGTGGGGCCCCCGGGGCTTCCCTGCGGCGGCTCTCGGGTGTTCGGATGGTTCCGGGAAAAATAGGAACCTGGGTCTTGATTTCGTCCGATTCCGAGAATATTTCTTTACTAGGATTTCTGGAACCAAAAACAGCAGAAAACAGGACTGGCCCTTCGGCATCTCGTCAATAGGTTAGTTCCGGAAAACGCATAAATATGACATATAATGTGCATAAAACATGTAGATATCATCAATAATGTGGCATGGAACATAAGAAATTATCGATACGTCGGAGACGTATCACACAACAATGCAATAAAATAAAGATAAGGAGAGGTTGCTACAGTAGTAAACAACTTCCAAGACTCAAATATAAAACAAAGTGCAGAAGTAAAATAATGGGTTGTCTCCCATAAGCGCTTTTCTTTAACGCCTTTCAGCTAGGCGCAGAAAGTGTGTATCAAGTAACATCAAGAGATGAAGCATCAACATCATAAGTTGTTCTAATGATAGAATCATAAGGTAACTTCATTCTCTTTCTAGGGAAATGTTGCATACCTTTTTTAAGAGGAAATTGATATTTAATATTACCTTCCTTCATATCAATGGTAGCACCAACAGTTCGAAGAAAAGGTCTTCCCAATATAATGGGACAAGATGCATTGCATTCAATATCCAAGACAACAAAATCAATGGGGACAAGGTTATTGTTAACCATAATACGAACATTATCAATCCTCCCCAAAGGTTTCTTTATAGCATTATCAACAAGATTAACATCCAAATAACAATTCTTCAATGGTGGCAAGTCAAGCATATCATAAATTTTCTTAGGCATAACAGAAATACTTGCACCAAGATCACATAAAGCATTACAATCAAAATCATTGACCCTCATCTTAATGATAGGCTCCCAACCATCTTCTAACTTTCTAGGAATAGAAGTCTCAAGTTTTAGTTTCTCCTCTCTAGCTTTTTATGAGAGCATTTGTAATATGTTTTGTAAAGGCCAAATTTATAGCACTAGCGTTGGGACTTTTAGCAAGCTTTTGTAAAAACTTTATAACTTCAGAGATGTGACAATCATCAAAGTCTAAACCATTATGATCTACAGCAATGGGATCATTATCCCCAATATTTTGAAAAATTTCAGCGGTTTTATCGGTTTCAGCGGTTTTAGCGGTTTCGAGCAATTTTGCACGCTTTGCACTAGGAGTAGTAACATTGCCAACACCAATTATTTTACCATTGATAGTAGGAGGTGTAGCAACATGTGAATCATTAACATTACTAGTGGTGGTAATAGTCCAAACTTTAGCTACATTATTCTCTTTAGCTAGTTTTTCATTTTTCTTCTCTTTTCCACCTAGCATGCAATTCAGCCATCAATCTAATATTCTCATTAATTCGAACTTGGATGGAATTTGCTGTAGTAACAATCTTATTATCAATATCCCTATTAGGCATGACTTTCAATTTTAAAAGATCAACATCAGAGGCAAGACTATCAACCTTAGAAGCGAGAATATCAATTTTATCGAGCTTTTCCTCAACAGATTTGTTAAAAGCAGTTTGTGTACTAATAAATTCTTTAAGCATGGCTTCAAGACCAGGGGGTACACTCCTATATATTATTGTTGTAAGAATTCCCATAAGAATTACCATAACTATTACCATTAGCAGCAGGATATGGCCTATAATTGTTACCAGAATTATTCCTATAAGCATTGTTGTTGAAATTATTATTTTTAATGAAGTTCACATCAACATGTTCTTCTTGGGCAACCAATGAAGCTAAAGGAAAATTATTAGGATCAACATTAGATCTACCATTCACAAGCATAGACATAATAGCATCAATCTTATCACTCAAGGAAGAGGTTTCTTCAACAGAATTTACCTTCTTACCTTGTGGAGCTCTTTCCGTGTGCCATTCAGAATAATTTGTCATCATATCATCAAGAAGCTTTGTTGCCACCCCCAAAGTGATGGACATAAAGGTACCTCCAGCAGCTAAATCCAATAGGTTCCGCGAAGAAAAATTCAACCCTGCATAAAAGGTTTGGATGATCATCCAAGTAGTCAGTCCATGGGTTGGGCAATTCTTTACCAAAGATTTCTTTCTCTCCCATGCTTGAGCAACATGTTCATTATCTAATTGCTTGAAATTCATTATGCTACTTCTCAAAGATATAATTTTAGTGAGAGGATAATATCTACCAATAAAAGCATCCTTACATTTAGTCCAAGAATCAATACTATTTCTAGGCAGAGATAGCAACCAATCTTTAGCTTTTCCTCTTAAGGAGAAAGGAAACAACTTTAATTTTATAATTTCACCATCTACATCCTTATACTTTTGCATTTCACTTAGTTCAAAAAAATTATTAACATGGGCAGCAGCATCATCAGAACTAACACCAGAAAATTGCTCTCTCATAACAAGATTCAGTAAAGCAGGTTTAATTTCAAAGAATTATGCTGTAGTAGCAGGTGGAGCAATAGGTGTGCATAGGAAATCATTATTATTTGTGCTAGTGAAGTCACACAACTTAGTATTCTCAACAGTACCCATTTTAGCAGTAGTAAATAAAGCAAACTAAATAAAGTAAATGCAAGTAACTAATTTTTGTGTGTTTTTAATATGGAGAACAAGACAGTAAATAAAGTAAAGCTAGCAACTAATTTTTTTGTGTTTTTGTTTAAGTGCAGCAAACAAAGTAGTAAATAAAGTAAAACAAAGCAAGACAAAAACAAAGTAAAGAGATTGGAAGTGGAGGACTCCCCTTGCAGCGTGTCTTGATCTCCCCGGCAACGGCGCCAGAAAAAGTGCTTGATGCGTGGAGTTGACACGTCCGTTGGGAACCCCAAGAGGAAGGTGTGATGCGCACAGTAGCAAGTTTTTCCTCAGAAAGAAACCAAGGTTTATCGAACCAGGAGGAGCCAAGAAGCACGTTGAAGGTTGATGGCGGAGGAGTGTAGTGCGGCGCAACACCAAGGATTCCGGCGCCAACGTGGAACCTGCAGAACACAATCACTGAACTTTGCCCCAACGTAACAGCGAGGTTGTCAATCTCACCGGCTTGCTGTAAACAAAGGATTAGATGTATAGTGTGGATGGTGATGTTTGTTTGCGAAGAACATTAAAGAACAATTGCAGTATATTGTATTTCAGATGTAAAGAATAGGACCGGGGTCAGTTCACTAGCGGTGTCTCTCCCATAAGATAGCAGATGTTGGGTGAACAAATTACAGTTGGGCAATTGACAAATAAAGAAGGCATAACAATGCACATACATATATCATGATGAGTACTATGAGATTTAATCAGGGCATTACGACAAAGTACATAGACCGCTATCCGAGCATGCATCTATGCCTAAAAAGTCCACCTTCGGGTTATCATCCGAACCCCCTCCGGTATTAAGTTGTAAACAACGAGACAATTGCATTAAGTATGGTGCGTAATGTAATCAACACAAATATCCTTAGACAAAGCATCGATGTTTTATCCCTAGTGGCAACAGACACATCCACAACCTTAGAACTTTCTGTCACTTGTCCCGGATTTAATGGAGGCATGAACCCACTATCGAGCATAAATACTCCCTCTTGGAGTCACAAGTATCAACTTGGCCAGAGCCTCTACTAGCAACGGAGAGCATGCAAGAACATAAATAACATATATGATAGATTGATAATCAACTTGACATAGTATTCAATATTCATCGGATCCCAACAAACACAACATGAAGGATTACAAATAGATGATCTTGATCATGATAGGCAGCTCACAAGATCTAACATGATAGCACAATGGGGAGAAGACAACCATCTAGCTACTGCTATGGACCCATAGTCCAGGGGTGAACTACTCACACATCGATCCGGAGGCGATCATGGCGATGAAGAGACCTCCGGGAGATGATTCCCCTCTCCGGCAGGGTGTCGGAGGCGATCTCCTGAATCCCCCGAGATGGGATTGGCGGCGGCGGCGTCTCTGGAAGGTTTTCCGTATCGTGGCTCTCGGTACTGGGGGTTTCGCGACGGATGCTTTAAGTAGGCGGAAGGGCGGAGTCGGGAGAGTCACGGGGGCCCCACACGCTAGGACCGCGCGGGCCCCCTCTAGGCCACGCCGCCCTAGTGTGGCAGCGCCCCGTGGCCCCACTTCGTCTCCCCTCCGGTCTTCTGGAAGCTTCGTGGAAAAATAGGCCCCTGGGCGTTGATTTCGTCCAATTCCGAGAATATTTCCTTACTAGGATTTCTGAAACCAAAAACAGCGAGAAAACATCAAGCTGGCTCTTCGGCATCTCGTCAATAGGTTAGTGCTGGAAAATGCATAATAATGACATATAATATGTATAAAACATGTGAGTATCATCATAAAAGTAGCATGGAACATAAGAAATTATAGATACGTTTGGGACGTATCAGTTGACAACAACAAACACCTCTCAAACTTTACTTTCATGCTCTCTATATGATTTCAAAACTTAAAAAGCTCTAGCACATGATTTAATCCCTGCTTCCCTCTGCGAAGGGCCTGTCTTTTACTTTTATGTTGAGTCAGTAAACCTATGTCCCTCTATCTTAAGCAAGCAATTGAGTTGTTGTGATCAAACCATTTATATTGTGATCTACTTAATCATGCCTTTTACTCTTCCTTGTTTAGTACAAGTTTTATATGAATGAATATAGCTTTGAAGGTTATCAATGATTATGAGGAGATTATTATGATTGAGTATCCAAGTTTCGCTATATAAGCTTTAATATAAGAACGCTGCTCGATAAATAAGTTCAATATGTTAACGGTTCTTTGACCAAGAACGAAGTTTGCCATCACCAATTATGATTTCCTATGCACCTTTATTTGTGATTTCCTTCTACTTGTTTCAAGTTGAATTATATGAGGAAGTTGTTCACCAGAATGTTTTGTGTGAATCAATATGATGCTTCTTGTCCGTATTTTATTTATCGACTCTTCACTCCATGAACATGTGGTCTTGTTTATCGAGTTCGGTTTCGCTTGGGGACAAGCGAAGTCTAAGCTTGGGGGAGTTGATACGTCCATTTTGCATCATTATTTTATATCATAATTTACTGTTATTCATTGATATATTTCATATTTAGAGATGATACTTATGTTATTTCACCTATTTTGCATGTTTCATGATTATTGGAGAATCACTCACCGGAGTCAGGATTCTGCTGGAAAAAGCACCGTCAGAATGCAATATTTCTGAAGATCAACAATTGACGGAAATTATACCGAAGATCTTATTTTTCCAGAAGAATGAGCCAGCCAGAAGGAGGAGCCGAGGAGGGCCGCCATGGGCCCCCCCATAGGCCGGCGCGGGCCCTGCCCTGGTCGCGCCGCCTTGTGGGGAGGGGGCCCACAGCCCCCTTCGGCCGCCTCTCTTTCGCGTACTTCATCTACCCGAAAACCTAAGGTGCGGGGAATAATCGCGAGGAGACACAGCCGCCTCTGCGGGGCAAAAAACACCAGAGAGAAAAGAGCTCTCCGGCAGGCTGAAATCCGCCGGGGAAATTCCCTCCCGGAAGGGGAAATCGACACCATCGTCACCGTCATCGATCTGGACTTCATTGGGATCATCATCACCATCATCTCCACCACCGTCACCGTCATCTCCACCGCTGCACCTCGTCACCGCTATATCATCTAGGGTTGAATCTTGATTGTTTCATAGGGGAAACTCTCCCGGTATTGATTACTCCTTGTTATTGATGCTATTGAGTGAAACCATTGAACCAAGGTTTATGTTCAGATTGTTATTCATCATCATATCACCTCTGATCATGTTCCATATGATTTCTCGTGAGTAGTTTGTTTAGTTCTTGAGGACATGGGTGAAGTCTAAATGTTAGTAGTGAACTATGTTGATTAATATTCAATGGTTTGATATTTAAGTTGTGGTGTTATTCTTCTAGTGGTGTCATGTGAACGTCGACTACATGATACTTCACCTTTATGGGCCTAGGGGAGTACATCTTGTATTTGTTTGCTAATTGTGGGGTTGCCGGAGTGACAGCAACCTGAACCCCCGTTGGTATATCGATGCAGGAGGGATAGCAGGATCTTGGAGTTTAAGGATGTGGTTAGATTTATCTTAATTACTTTCTTGTATTTGCGGATGCTTGCAAGGGGTATAATCACAAGTATGTATTAGTCCTAGGAAGGGCGGTGCATTAGCATAGGTTCACCCACACAACACTTATCAAAACAATGAAGATTAATCGACTATATGAAGCGAAAGCACTAGACTAAATTCCCGTGTGTCCTCAAGAACGTTTGGTCATCATAAGTAAACAAACCGGCTTGTCCTTTGTGCTAAAAAGGATTGGGCCACTCGCTGCAACTATTACTCTCTCATTTTATTTACTTGTACTTTATTTATCTGCTATATCAAAAACCCCTGAATACTTGTCTGTGAGCATTTAGAGTGAATCCTTCATCGAAACTGCTTGTCAACACCTTCTGCTCCTCGTTGGGTTCGACACTCTTATTTATCGAAAGTACTACGATACACCGCCTATAGTTGTGGGTCATCACCCTGCCTCTGGCGTTTTTGGGATGATGTTTCCTCTCGTGTCTATTGACATAAAAGACATGTCGAGGTTTTGGATTAGTTTGTCCCGGTCTCCTTCGGGTATACCTACCAGCCTGGACCTTGCTCTTCCTCGATGGCCTCCACCATTGTTCGTTGTACTTCCTGAATGTTGGCTCAGGTTATTTCTGCGCTCGCTTGATGCATCAGCTGCTGCTTTTCTTTTGTCAAGTTTTTGCTACATCTTTTCTAGATCACGCCTAGAACATGCGATTTTATATTGATATGCTTGCAAAGCTTCCGGCGTGGCTTGGGTAGTCATCGGCTCCACGCCGCTCATGGCCCTTGCGGCCCTGTCCCATGCTTCCTGTGGTAGCCGTACTTTTTCTTGCGGCGTAGTCCCGGTGTATTTATTTCTAGTTCCTCGAGTAAGATCCCCGGGATCGATGTAAGGGTTGCCCAAATCATCGAAAGCCTCGGATTTTTCGTCGGCTTCACGACCTGATCCTGTGATTACACAGATCTAGTGATATGCTGTCATAAAGTTTTCATCAGACTCAGGATCAGTGACACCTTCCTAAAGATTGGCGAAGACCTCCCTGTTGGAAGTAGAGTTGTTGTCGCTGATGAAGTCGAAGTTGTTGCAGCTTTCCGAGTCACTGTCCAGATCGGATCCCGTGAACGACCCGAACATCATGTCACCGAACAGATCCTCAAGTGCCCTGCCGTGGGCAGGCTTGATGCAGCATGGTTGCGAAACTTCATCGCCTGATTCAACAGATGTTGTCGACGATCCCGAGAGGTTGGATATGCCCACAAACGGTCCCGAAAAAATCGGTGCCGAAAGGCGATGTCATCCTTCCTTCCCGACGAGAAAGCGAAAGCTTCCGAACATCATCTCCGTCGAGTTCTCCGTATGGGCATATGCATGCACACAAGCAGGATTGTGAGGAACAAAATTGAGGAGATCGGGTTGCACTCGTTTACCTCCTTCCATGATGTTGCTTGCTGCTGACGATGATGTTGATGATGTTGACGATGCCATCGAGATCAGGACCTTATCGCCTCCAATCCCCACAGATGGCGCCAATTGACAAAGGATTAACTTGTCAATGCCTACAGATTGTAGACTTAGGGTTTCGTAAGAAGTAGAGGGCAAGTAGATCTCAAAGGTTCAATCGAAAAGATGCTCGACTCAAAGTTACAGTGGTGTTGTTGGCCAAAGATTTGATCCCTTATTTCACCCTCGGCTCCCCTTTTATATAGGAGGTGGAGCCGAGGCTTTTCGTGTTGTACAAGTTGCAAACTACTCGAGATGCATTGGGCCTTTTCTATATTGATACAAAATTCCTAATACAAGTCGAACTTCCTTATTCGGAGAACTCTGAGCTTCTGGGCCTCCAAAACTTCGGGTCCATGGGCTTGACGTCATCTTAATACAACATGGTACTTTATTCGGCATGCCTGCTAGGCATACCTATGTCAGGTTGCAACGACATACCTTCACATAATGAAATATAGCAAAGTTAGTAATGACAATTAAGCAATATAAAGAGCAATAGTGGAGCAAATAATAGAGACACATATGGATTTGGTCCTTGTAGGTATCCTATCTTACTATTCGGATTAACATCACCATGTCTTCTTCTAAGGCCAAGTTGGCTCCCTCTTGGTTGCCTAGGAGTCGGTTGGCTACGAACTTGTTGGGTCCTTCTTGTTTGGCTACTTGTCGGTTGTCTAGGAGCTTGTTGGGTCCTTCTTGGTTCACTACTTGTCGGTTGGCTAAAAGCTTCTTGATCCTTATTGGTTGGCTATTTTTGTGTTGGCTACGAGCTTGTTGGCTACATCTTGGTGGTTGGTGATGAATGCAGATTGCACACCATTGGGGAACCCCAAGAGGAAGGTATGATGAGCACAGTTTTCCCTCAGTAAGAAACCAAGGTTTAATCGACTAGTAGGAGAAAGGCGCGACTTCTGAAGGTGTTGCTAGCTGACTTGTGGCAGGGCACACTACTGGCGTCAGCAACAACGTGGAACATGCACACAACACAACCAAAATACTTTGCCCCAATGTTATAGTGAGGTTGTCAATCTCACCGGTTTTGCTGAAAACAAAGGCTTAACCGTATAGTGTGGAAAGATAATGTTTGTTTGCAGTGAAATAAAGAGAACAATGCTTTCAGTAAGTAAACGGAACATGATGATTGTATCAATGTAAAATAAAGGACCGGGGTCTACAGTTCACTCGAGGTATCTCTCCATAAAGATAAATAACATGTTGGGTGAACAAACTACAGCTGGACAATTGACAGAATAAAGACCATACATGACAATATGATTACTATGAGATTCGTTTGGGAATTACAACATAATACATAGACCGTAATCCAACTGCGTTTATGACTAATAATCCACTTTCCGATTATCGTGCGAACCCCTTCTAGTATTAAGTTGCAAGCAACAAATTATTGCATTAAGCAATGTTTGTAAAGTAAACAATAGAATTACCCTTAGATAAAACATTGTTGTTTGTTCCGTAGTTGCAAAAACACATCTACAATCTTAGAAGTTATTGTCACTCTTCCAGAAAACTCGAGGCATGAACCCACTATCGAGCATAAATACTCCCTCTTGGAGTCACAAGCACATACTTGGCTAGAGTATCTACTAGCAACGAAGAGCATGCAAGATCACAAATAAAATATGAAAAATATATAATCGATCTCAACATAGTATTCCATATTCATCGGATCCCAGCAAACACAACATGCAGCATTACATAATGATGATCTTGACCATGATAGGCAGCTCACCAGATCTAAACATGAAGCACAAACTGGAGAAGACAACCATCTAGCTACTGCTATGGACCCATAGTCCAGGGATGAACTACTCACGCATCACTTCGGAGGTGGGCATGGCGACATAGAGGCCTCCGGTGATGATCTCTCTCTCTCTCCGGAAGGGTACCGGGAAGAGCTTCAGAACCCTCCCGAGCTAGGGTCGGCGATGGCGGCTGCGACGGAACTTTTCGTGGATGGAGGCTCGGGTGTTTAGGGTTTTCCCAAGATCGTGAATAAATAGGCGGAAGGATGATGTCGGTGGAGGCTAGGGTGCCCACACCACCCTTGGCACGGGGCCACCCTTGGCTGTGTCATGGGGTGGTTTGGCCGCCCTGTGGAGCCTCTCCGCCTCTCCTCTGGACTCCGTCTTCGTTTCGATAAAATATTGACTTCGGCTTTTGTTTCGTCCAATTCCGAGAATATTTCCTTTACAACTTTTCTGAAATACAAAAACAGGAGAAAATAGGGAACTGGCACTGTGGCATCTTGTCAATAGGTTAGTGCTGAAAATGAATAAAAGTGCAATGAAGTGTAAGCAAAACATATATAAATTGGTGTAAAACAAGCATGGAGCATCAAAAATTATAGATACGTTTGCGACGTATCAAGCATCCCCAAGCTTAACTCCTGCTCGTCCTCGAGTAGGTAAGTGATAACAAAAATAATTTTTGAGGTGACATAAAGCCAACACAATCTTGATCAAGTTATTGTAAAGCATTGTGAGCTGGGATCAAAGTACTCTAAACATAGGCATGATAGATATAATTCTAATAATAGAACTTAGCAACTATGTTATAACATGAGAAGTAACTCAAACAAAGGATCATGAATAATTGTGCATTGAAAGCAACTGTTTGTTTATGAGCATAGAGAAAACATAGGAAAGTGGCACTCAGATTGTCCTTTATGTAGTAGCAAAACATAAATGCTAGGACACCTTTAAAGTTCAAAGGGTGACTAGATACAAGTAATTTAAGAACAAGCAATAGCATAATCATGAATCAATCAATAATAAATTTTGGGACTATGCACATTATACTGAGAATGACAACTATGCTCTCTTAATTGGTGCATAAAGCAAGAAGATGAAGACTCAACATAAAAGTAAAAGAAAGGTCCTTCGAAGAAGGAAGCAAGATTAACAAGTTTTATAAACCTTCCAAAAAGTATGGTACTCATTAGCTTTGAGCTCACATTACCCCTATCATAAGCATCTTGAATGGTTAAAGTTAATGTGAGGGCAAATACGACTTATATGCTTGACAAATCATAAGTTGAAAATCTTGTGCCCCTTGAATACGAGTACCTAAACCTCATGTTACTCAACTTAGGTCCCAAATAAGTTCTTGTCATTGTAAGTATACATGTATCATTGAGAACGACAACAGGGTACGTCCTGCCCCATGATATAGAAGTACTCCTTCCAATATAGGAGCAATCCCATACAAAAATGACAAGACAAACAAACAATGAGAATCTCAACAATCCTTTTATTTACTATGGGCATAACTTTTTATTGAAGATGCGTCGTAGAATGCTCACTATGGTTCACTGTAAATTTCCACCATGAATGATGCATGGCTTAAGTTATCCGCCCAGGCGTTTCTCTAACATATATACAAACTCCATGGACTCACAAGTTTCCATTTTATTTCACACCGCTAGGCATCCATAAACAAAAGAACATGATATCAACTAAATAGGAATAAGTGCAATGTTGAAAGCGTGCCCCTTGAAAGCATAGTTGTGCTAACTCCCAACTCGTAATTTGCAAGCATATAATCTTCATAAGATTGTCACAATGGTCCAAGTTTATTAAGTGCAAGAAAGTAAATGTGACATCAAGTTTGTGAGAGGTTTACTAACTAATTTTCTCATGAAAAATTTAATTTAGAAGATAAATTAAAACATGATGAATATACTTGGAATATCGATGATGCTAGTAGGTAATATGGTGGACACAATTGGCAAACTTTGGTTTTTAGTGGTTGGATGCACAACTAGAGCTCATACGCAGTACAGGTGAAGGCTAGCAAAAGACTGGGAGCGATCAACTAAGAGAGCAAATAATGGTCATAATCATGCATAGCGACAAAAAATTATTAATCAAAGCATAAAGTGATATTACAAGTCAAAACTAAATGATCATAAAGGATTAAGTTGACTGGTTTGTTGTCATAACATGGTATAAACATGTGTCAAGTCAACCCAATAAAACATCAAAGGAGAATGCCACAATATTATGCTTTTATGATGGAAACAAAACATGATTGTTTCAATGGCACATAATGCACTCTTAGCTATTTGAGACAAGTCATGCTACAACAATAACTACTAATCATATGACAAGAATAACATCCAACATGACATGCCAAAGTCTATGCCACAGTCTAGACAAACTTCCTTTTGCATCACTATAAACATGAAACATTTTACTCGTCTCCAACACCAATCAACTTATTTGAAACAACTCTCATAGCTAATAATCAATAAATACTAGATAGCTAATCATACCTAAATAAATAAAACTAACAAGCTCTGATCAAAATACGAGTGGAAAACTAAGAGCTAAACGCAGTGCTAGCAAACTAGAACACTCGCAGAACAATAAGAGCGAAAACTAGAGTGTTCTATACAATTAAAATGGAGTGTATCATTATCCAAAAACAAAATGCTGGGATCCAACCATATGCTACATCAAACAAAACAAAACAAAACAAAACTACAGACGCTCCAAGAACTACACATAGCATATGAAGCAATAAAAATATGGCGTATAGAAAGATGACCTTATGCTTGTACCTCTTGGATATTTATTGGGGTGGCAGGGGCATCCCCAAGCTTGAGCTTTTTTCCATTCTTCATATCATTACATCATTCTTCTCTTCCTACACTTGAAAACTTCCTTCAGACAAAACTTCACACAATTCTTATTAATTAGCAGCATTAGTGCATTCAAAATAACAAATCCAGTTGGGTTCAGTTCTAACATATATCAAACATCTATTAAAACATTATATACTGTAGCAACTTCTTTAAAAAGCTCTTTCTCTCAAAATAACTAAAAAAGAAAGAGGTTACGAGGCAAATGCAAATAGTGGCAGAAATCTATCAAAACGGAACATTAGGTAAGGATCGATTTTTCCGAAAATATTGTGTTTCTCAGATCGAAAAGTTTTCAGCTAACGAAAGTTAGGTAATAACCTGGGGTATATGCTCAAACATTAGCAGATCAAATTACGTTCTGTCTGGGAATACGAATTTTTATGGTAACGGTGCAGAATTTGTTTCTGGAAAGCAACTTCCCCAATTCTTACTTTTTTTCCTATTAGAAGCTATTCTTGGCACAAAAATGAAATAAAAATGATAAGGAGAGGTTATTACAGAGGTAATAACTTTCAAGACTCAACAACAAAAAATTACATAAAGAAACATGGGTTATTTCCCAAGAGTGCTTTTCTTTAACGCCTTTCAGCTAGGTGCAGAAAAAGAGCTAGCATCAAGTTTTGAATGAAGAAGCATCAGGATGAATTACTTCCTATAAAACACAACTTGTAAAAATAGGCACTTTAGATACCCATGGAGATGATTCAACATGTAAATCACTCTTAGTTGTACTAAAAGTTTTATCAATTTAAAACATATTATGGGGTTTTGGTTTAGGTACCTTGGGAACATACATGAATTTTTGCTCTTTTCCCGCAAGAGCTTTCTCCTTCTTAAACCCGAGAGGAAAAAATTTGAACTTAAAGTTACCATAGCTTCCTATAATTCACCAATTCTATTATCATGGATATTGCTAGCCTCTAAAACAGTGATTCTTTTATTGATACTTTCTATTGACTCATTAATTTGGCTAACATTATCAAGGAAAGTTGGCTAACTTTTCTCTAAAGAGCTCAGTCTTTTTACCACATCTTCCAGAGTGATCTCAGTTTTAACAACATTAGTAGGTGGTATTCCTAATAATCTCTCAATTAAATTGCAGGCTTCCTAAGCAGGAGTACCCAGAAAATTACCCCTCGTGAGAGTATCCAAAACATACCTATTCCAGCTAGATATACCAACATAAAAATTTCTAAGAAGGATCATGGTAGAATATTTTTTAGTACATCTATGATGAGCATTACTTATTTTATACCAAGCATATTTCAAACTTCTCGTTGCTTAAAAGAACGAACCTCAACTTCAGGAATACTCATTTTAGCAAAATTTAAAACAAAGCAACAAAAATAAAAGCTACAATAGAAACTATGTTTTTTGTGTTTTCGATATAAGGAAGCAAACAAGACAAAGTAAAATAAACTAAACAAAACAATAACAAAGTAAACAGATTGGAGACGAGAGACTCCCCTTGCGGAAAACCTCTTTCTCCGCGGCAATGGCGCCAGAAAAGTGGCTTGATGAGCGCATATTGCACACCCTTGGGGAACCGCAAGAGGAAGGTATGATCAGCACAGTAGCAAGTTTTACCTCAGTAAGAAACCAAGGTTTAATCGACCAGTACGACAAAGGCGTGACTTCTGAAGGTGTTGCTAGCTGACTTGTGGCAGAGCGCACTACCGACGTCAGCAACAACGTGGAACCTATACACAACACAACCAAAATACTTTGCCGCAACGTTACAGTGAGGTTGTCAATCTGTAGCACCTACCTTTTAATAAAGATAAGATACCCGTGTATAGTGCTATTCCCGGGATCACTGATAGCACACACATTACAAAATATAGTAATCATTGCAATAGTATCAAATTATTACAACGTAGATCCTCAGGAAATAAAACAAAGTCTTACAACTGCATAGTCACTTGGACTAGCTCACATAATAGAGTTCAAGCAAACACAGCAGAAATAAATCTTCAATGTGCCTCCATCATCTTCATGTGCCACAGGCGGACATGTTGGAATGTAGACTCGAGATCCTACTAGTACTCATCTTCCGAAGAACCTGCACGTTTGAATATGCACCCCAACGAATGGAGGTCATTACAATGATGTACTGGCAAATGACACTTATTTGGTGGAAATTGTGAAAAGACTAACTACATGATATTTGGCTGGTGGGGTTAATTTGCATAAAGCCAATTTTATCCTATGTTTATTTTAAAACAAAACAATTTTGAATTCTTGAAAAGGTTTTACACAAAAATGGGAACATGGTTAAATCCACCATGAGCACCAAGTCGTTATGACTCCCAAGTCACCACCACATACCATGGTTAAATCCACCAAGTATGTAGACATGGGGCCACTCAACTGGGATAATCCTCAGGTCAACACCACATACCATGGTTACACCACCAGGTATGTAGCCCTGAGGAAATCCAGTCCTGAGATTGTTTCTAAACAAATTTTAATCATTCCGAAAAGGTGATGAGACTATTCCTTACATCCTTGTCTAGAGACTCAAGTTGTCCATAACAGGGGACACGGCTAAGATCTTAGGTTATAACTCTGCAGAGGTTGTGCACTTTCACCTTACGACCCATTCTACCCAGAGAGAAGAATGAGACGAGACCTTAATGAAGGAGAGAGTAAATGATAAGGGGTTGCCCGGTCTTCTCAGTAAGCGACGGTGGATGTGATGAACACATGATGAACACAGTAGAGATAACACGATGATGAAGTGGATCATAACTTGTCTGACGCTACGAGTCCCTCGATTGGTCCTTGTCGCCAATGCAACAGCTCTCAACCCTGCAAGATATTCGCAACTCCACACACTTGCGCACATAGCCGCCGACCACGAAGCGGTAGGTTACAACCGTCTAATTCCCAATGGAACAACATATCACACAAGACTTTCAGTAGCAAAACACCAAATCGATGCAGATCGGTGTAGAGATTCTACAGAGTTGCAAAGCAATCAACTATGAACTAGGGTTTATCTTAAACGTGGTCTAAACCATAATTTGGGGCCGTCCTGGGCAATTATATAAGGGTTCAGGACGACCAGAAGTCGAGAAAATACATTGAAAACTGACCCAGATCGAGATCTGGTCGAGACTGACTCGGACACAGCCGGTCAGGCGGCCGGTCGACCGGGCCAGGGACCGGGCAGGCTTGTTGAAACCGGGCCTGGCATCGGGTGGTGACTGGGCTAGAGGTCTAGAGCCCCTGGATGTGGCCCGGTGTGTACCGGTCGAGGGTCCGGTCGACGCTGGGCGGATCCGGCGTAGCGCTCGGTCGAACCGGACGGGTGATCGGGCCGGCCGGTGTGGTCGCTGGTCAGACCAGGGATGGCGCCGGCCTGGACATCTTCTTCTTCCCTCGCGCATGCCTCCCTCTCCTCCCTCGCGCGTCCATTGGATGTCTTCTTGTCCAGCTTCACGTCCAACTGCTCCACTTCTCCTCATGCGATGCTTGCTCCATCTTCATACCTGAGCATTCATAAGTAACAAGATTTAGGCAATATAAAGTTCTCATCAATCAAAGTATCATTTAGGAACAAGTTCACCTGTTGTTTGAGTAGCTTCGCACGAGCTCTTGTCATAGGTCCAATCCTAACTTTATTGGACTTGAGCTTCACAGCAGCATTGTCTTCATCTTTGTAATATCCCAGGTATAGAGGCAACAAAAAAAAGAAAACGAGAGTGTGCATTGCATTCATGCATAGACAATCCGGGGAATTTTCGCGCGTTCATCTAAAACACAAAGTGATCGAGGTTTCTCTTGTGTCGATGGAATTGATGTATGTCATCAACACAAGTGCGATAAATTTCGACATGAACTTTGTTGAATTATTAGGTTTTCAAGGGAAATAGTTTGAATTCAAATTGAAATATGAAAGACATAAATTCAAATAAAAATTTGAATTGGAATTTAAAATCTAAACAAGTAATTCATGATTATTGAATTGCTAAATATAAATGGAAATTGAATTATAAAGATTGAGGAAATACATATGCAATTAAAGAATGGAATTCTTTATTATATACATAACACAAATATTCACAAGTCTTGAATAACATAGGATAATTTCAAGTAAAGAACAAGAATGCCTAGTCATAAATAGGATACAACCATAAGAAGGAACTTTAATTTTATTACATGAACACAAATACAATGTCCTCCTATTATTCATGAATTAAATGAATGTTACAAAAGAATAGAAAACAAAGAAACCCTAAACTAATTTCTAACTACTTCTTTATCTTCTATCTTCTATCTTCGTCTCTTATTCTTCATTTCTAGTCCTGCAAAAATAAAATAAAAGGAATAATAAAAGGAATTTTGGTTAGTGAATACTCTCAGGTTTTGGCATAGGATTTCTATGCTAAACTCATCATTGAGTAGATAGTTTGGGGGCCAGATCTGTAGTATTTGTTCTTATCTCCAAATTTTGGCCTCAGACTCATGCATCATGGGCAGGGTCAAGTTAACACTTGGAAACATCCAGAATAAATCACAACTCAAGATAATACCAACCAAGTTGAGCTCATCCACAGATACAAATATCTTCACAGGGAAACTTGAACCAGGAGGGTCCCACATGCAAGCACCTTATTCACAGCGTGCAAGCGTTGTGTTGTCATCACCAAAACAAACAGCTCCATAGTATATAACTAGCAGATATGCTCCAGCCGCATCAGACTTTGATCTTGGTAGCAAGAATCACAGCCACAGCCATCTCACAGCTTTATGCAAGATCTCTAAAGAGAACAAGTTCATACCATTCAAACACCACCCAAATCAACCACAGAAATCAGCAGCTGTAACTAGGATGAAGTAAAAGCAGGGAGGATGATCAAGCTTGCCACAAGAAGTAGGATGGATCAATAGCCAGAAGATCAAGCTACTAGTGCAGCAGGTATAAATCACTAGAAGTCTGAGTAGATCATGCAATATATGTTCTTATGATTGCATAAACATTTGCGGGGAAACTAAAGGAAGAAGCAGTCACTCCATATAACTACCCTTCAACCAGACTCTATCTAGGAGGATTTGAGAGATGGATTTCTCTCAGATCTGGCATAGAAGTGCTATGCCAATATCATCACTGAGAAATAAAAATCACATAAAAGCATCCGTTCTTATCCAAGACTTTGCCTCAGCCTATGCATCACAGGCCAAGCCAAAAAAGCAAGCCATGTCTATTCTTATCATTATAATTAGAAAAAGGGGACACCAGGATCCACAAGTACAATCCAACCATGCCAAAACCATTTATTAGTTGCTAATGAGCAACTAGACCATACTCAAGACATTAGCATAGCATCAGTACTTGACTGATAATTTTACAAGTCATATAGCATATGTACAGCACTCCCAAGCATATGCAATAATCTGGCCAAGCACAAACAAGTTCTTGGCCAACCAATCCATAGCCATAGGGAATACAGAGAGAGAGAGAGAGAGAGGGTAGAAATAGCTCACATTGTTGTAGAGGAGTAGTCGCAGCGGTTGACGCCGGGGTTGCGCCTACGGCACCATCCTTCCGACGTCGAGGACGAAGTAGCCACCACACCACCAGTTCACCATCAACACAGCTGCACAGGTAGAAGCAACACCACACCACCGCATCATCACTTCCCCCAACAACACCACATTGCCACCAATACACCACCAAAGCAACCGAGCAGCTGATGGAGGGCGCCGGGCTTGCAGACACTGATGTCCGCCGACGCCAGGTAGAGCACGTCGAGGCAGTTCAGAACCCATCTCACCGGTGCCAGAGAGGATAGGGAGCAGCTGGGGGCGAGTGGCGATGCCACGCCATCTCTAGGAATTCGAGAGGATGTGAGTGCGCGTGCGAGAGCACGGCAGAGTCGTGGTGGCGGGGGCTGACTGAGAGGTGGTAGGGCCACGCCGACAAAGGGAGGTACCAGAGAAGGCCAAAATCAACCGGAGTTGCGCCGGTGACCTCTAGGGTTTGAGGGTCGCGGGCGAGCTACCGAAGCAGTAGAAACCAAATCGAACTGGGGACCTGGTAGACCAGGGCGAGGTGAGATAAAGCCCCATCTCGCCGGCGGCGTAGAAGACCGGAGGCGGCCGGAACTGCAGGGGTGGGTTTAGCCTTAGCGCATGTGAGAGAGTAGCGGCGTCACCGCGGCGAGGGGGTTTTGGTGGAGAAGAAGGATGAGGGCGGCGAAGCCTCCTGGGCGAGCGGCGGCGCCGGAGTCGGCCAGCAGCAGGCTGGGCGGTGACGGCCGGAACGGCCAGCGCCATCGCCAGGAGGGGAACGAGCAAGCACGTTCTCGCGTACGAGTGCGAGTGAGGGCAGGAGAGTAGCGGTCGGGTTCGGTTCGACCCAACCGACTCGGTCGGACCATGTTGGGCCAGGTCTGATTGGCCAGGCCATTGGGCCAGCACAACAAACCATTTGGTCTATATTTTTTTTAGAAAAAAAACGTTTAGATATTTAAGTAAATAAAAAAACCATAAATAGAAGTGAGTATCAGAAAAATAACTCTATAATAATAATATAAAACAAACACTTTAAAATTAAAAGAACAATAACATGAATTTTCCTCTAAATTTAGAAGACCAATTTTAAATCTTATACTATTAAGACCTAAATACAAAAAATTATAATTTCCTTGTTCCTATTTTTCACATCAAGAAAGTAGTAAATATTATTTTGTATTAAAATTTAATATAATACAACAATTATTTCTTTATGGTGATTTTTAATCATAGGAAAACCCTAATTGATCATTACTTCAACTATTAATTAAAAACCCTAAACCCTAATAGTATTTATCATATTTTATTAAGTCTTTTAAAAATAATATAATGTTAAATTCATTGTTATTTCAATTTCAAAGTTATTAATGACTTCCAACCTATTATCAATTCTTATTTTAAGAATTTTATCACAAATTAGAAACCTAGCTTTAATATAAGTTAAAACCTTGATCTTATTATTTTATGTGAAACCCCTGAAATTAGTTTCAGTTCTAAAACCCTAGGAGTGAGATGTGATCATATGAACTTCACCTAAACCTGTAGATACTTATTATACAACCAACAAATGCAAGCTCATGAGTTACTATAATCAAACCAAACCAACTCACATGAAGTCATCATTTCATGTCTTCATTTTTGAATAAACCTTATATGATCCACTAGTACCACCTAGATATAAACCCTAACTTGTTACTCTCCTAGTAGCACTATTGATCACCATTCCTTAATACCATACCATTGGAAATCGACCTTAACCATCATGACTTAGATGAATCATTGTGATTCACCATAATACCAACCTTGTGTAGTAATCCACATCATATGTTTCTACTCAACTAAACTCTACTCAAGAATAATGACACCCCTAGTTTAAAAGTCATTAGTGATTACTTAGTGAAGTAAATATGAAGTTATAGTAAACCCTAAATCATAGCATGACCTTTGATATGATGTCTAGGAGAAACCATAGTAATAAACCTACTAATACTTGCTACATATAGATCAATTCTACTTAAGAACCAACTAGTCCCTATTAGTAAACCCAATGAATCATAGAATAAACCCTAATAACACTTAGCTCCTACTTGTAATAATTCTTGTTATTTATGTAACCTGTTCTTCAAAAGTTATTCTTTTGAAGTAAATACCCAAGTAAACCATATGAGTAAAAAGTTCTTAATGAAACTACTTATTATTTCTTCATTAACTTGTTCTTCAAAGTTATTCTTTGAAGTACAAATGCCAATCAAACCATAGAAGCCATAGCTCCTATTTATACTAGCTCTTATTCTTAATTAAACATATTCTTCAAAAGTTATTCTTTTGAAGTAGGTATATTGAATCCATAGTTCTTATTTGAAATACTTACTAACTCTTGATCAATATGTTCTTCAAAAGTTATTCTTTTGAAGTATAATATAAGTAATCATCAACCATGTCCTGTTAAACTTAAAACTGACAACTACTCTGAATTTGTTATACAACCACCATTCCTTTGTGTGTACGATTGTTATGATGCATTATATCACTTGTTTATGCTATAATATCACATAACCTAACAAGAATCTTGTTTGAGAACCATCCTAAAGGTGCAACACACCCTAAAGAAATCTTTACAACTCATTCATCTTAAATCATCGAGGTTAGGTTACGCTCGGGACGATTGCATCTCATACTATGCATTATAGCATCTTTGCCAGTTCCTTAAACATTCTCCTTACCGGACAATGATGGTATTTTAGAATTTGGAGTTCTCACGTATCGAAGCTTTTGCCTGCATCATCTTGCAGTCAAGAAAGGCAAGTTCATCGCTTGCTCATGTCATTTGATTATTTTTATCAAACTATATGCAAAGTACTATACTTATCACTCTTGCATTGAAAAGAAAAGTATTATTTTATAATTATGAATATGACTATGTGGTGAGCAATGGAACCATGGTATGTGTTGATTGGTGGAGGTTCCATTGCAAGGGTACTACTCATCTAGGACTAAGTACCAATGTCGTCCAGTGATTCTAGCTCCGTACATACCGCGTTGACCATAAGATCTATAATGGCTCTGGGGAAGTCAGCTGTATCTTTTCCCTCTTGCATATCAACGGACCTGGTGGAGCCTGGCTGGGTGTTGGGATAACACTGCAGTAGGTTGGGAAATCCTTTAAAATCCCCATCTGTATGGATGAGAGGCTCTATCGTCTATGAGGGATTGTCCGACGTACATCGGGGGTAAAGCCGTATGATGATAACCACTACACAAATCAATTTTAGAGAAAACAACAGCATCACTCAATTCATCTAGCATATCCTCTAAGCGGGGAATAGGATGACGATATTGGATAGTAATGTTGTTTATCGCTCTACAATCTACACACATGCGCCAAGTACCATATTTCTTAGGAACTAAAATAACAGGAACAACACAAGGACTAAGCCTTATGCGGATATAACCTTTGTCGAGTAGCGCTTGTACTTGTTTCTGAATTTCCTTCGTCTCTTCGGGGATCAAATCAATTTGATGCTCAATACCACGCAATGGTGGCAATCCTACGGGTACCTCCTCCGGAAACACATCGTTGAATTCCTGCAAAACATTAGAAAGACCAAGAGAAATAGGGGTCATGCCGTTAGAAACCAAAACCTCACCTTTTACATGAGCACAAGTGGTATGGCTGTAGGATCCTCGCTAAATTCTCTCATATCTTCTTTGGTGGCTAATAGCACTAAGGAATTCACTCGCTCACTTTTCATTATATCACTCACGGCATTACAATTCTCTCACCTATCTATAGGTGCATCCTCCAAGTGAACTTCAGTTTTCTGACGAGATTCATTGACAATTTGTTGTGGTGACATAGGCTGCAAGTTAATTTTCTTGCCCTTGAACTCCAAGTGATATGTATTGGCGCGGCCATTCTGTTACACAGAACGGTCATAGGGCCATGGCCGACCCAATAAGTGGTGACACACCGTCATAGGAACCACATCAAAACCAATGGGATCCTTACACGGTCCAATCTCAAAATCAACACGCACCATGTGGTTTACCTTCATCTCACAATTGTCAATCAACCACTGAATATAGTATGGATGCGGGTGCGGTAGATACTTGATACGTCTCCGACGTATCGATAATTTCTTATGTTCCATGCCACATTATTGATGTTATCTACATGTTTTATGCACACTTTATGTCATATTCGTGCATTTTCTGGAACTAACCTGTTAACAAGATGCCGAAGTGCCGATTCTTTGTTTTCTGCTGTTTTTGGTTTCAGAAATCCTAGTAAGGAAATATTCTCGGAATTGGACGAAATCAAAGCCCGGGGGCCTATTTTTCCACGAAGCTTCCGAAGTCCGAAGGAGAGACGAAGAGGGGCGACGAGGGGCCACACCCTAGGGCGGCGCGGCCACCCCTTGGCCGCGCGGCCCTGTGGTGTGGGGCCCCCGTGCCGCCTCTTGACCTGCCCTTCCGCCTACAAATAGCCTCCGTGACGAAACCCCCAGTACCGAGAGCCACGATACGGAAAACATTACTGAGACGCCGTCGCCGCCGATCCCATCTCGGGGGATCCTGGAGATCGCCTCCGGCACCCTGCCGGAGAGGGGAATCATCTCCCGGAGGACTCTACACCGCCATGGTCGCCTCCGGAGTGATGAGTGAGTAGTCTACCCTTGGACTATGGGTCCATAGCAGTAGCTAGATGGTTGTCTTCTCCCCATTGTGCTATCATTGTCGGATCTTGTGAGCTGCCTATCATGATCAAGATCATCTATCCGTAATTCTATATGTTGCGTTTGTTGGGATCCGATGAATAGAGAATACTTGTTATGTTGATTATCAAAGTTATGCTTATGTGTTGTTTATGATCTTGCATGCTCTCCGTTTCTAGTAGAGGCTGCGGCCAAGTTTTTACTTTTAACTCCAAGAGGGAGTACTTATGCTCGATAGTGGGTTCATGCCCGCATTGACACCGGGACGATGACGAGAAAGTTCTAAGGTTGTGTTGTGCTTGTTGCCACTAGGGATAAAACATTGATGCTATGTCTAAGGATGTAGTTGTTGATTACATTACGCACCATACTTAATGCAATTGTCCTGTTGCTTTGCAACTTAATACTTGGAGGGGTTCGGACGATAACCTCGAAGGTGGACTTTTTAGGCATAGATGCGGTTGGATGGCGGTCTATGTACTTTGTCGTAATGCCCAATTAAATCTCACTATACTCATCATGATATGTATGTGCATTGTCATGCTCTCTTTATTTGTCAATTGCCCAACTGTAATTTGTTCACCCAACATGCTGTTCGTCTTATGGGAGAGACACCTCTAGTGAGCTGTGGACCCCGGTCCAATTCTCTTTACTTGAAATACAATCTACTTGCAATACTTGTTTTTACTTGTTTTCTCTGCAAACAATCATCTTCCACACAATACGGTTAATCCTTTGTTACAGCAAGCCGGTGAGATTGACAACCTCATCTGTTTCGTTGGGGCAAAGTAGCTTGGTTGTGTTGTGCAGGTTCCACGTTGGCGCCGGAATCTCCGGTGTTGCGCCGCACTACATCCCGCCGCCATCAACCTTCAACGTGCTTCTTGGCTCCTCCTGGTTCGATAAACCTTGGTTTCTTTCTCGAGGAAAACTTGCTGCTGTGCGCATCATACCTTCCTCTTGGGGTTGCCCAACGAACGTGTGAAATACACGCCATCAAGCTCTTTTACGGCGCCGTTGCCGGGAGATCAAGAGACGCTGCAAGGGAGTCTCCACTTCTCAATCTCTTTACTTTGTTTTTGTCTTGCTTAGTTTTATTTACTACTTTGTTTGCTGCACTAAATCAAAATACAAAAAAAATTAGTTGCTAGTTTTAGTTTATTTGCTATCTTGTTTGCTATATCAAAAACACAAAAAAATTAGTTTACTTGCATTTACTTTATCTAGTCTGCTTTATTTTACTACTACTAAGATGAATAATCCTGAAGTTGAAGTTCGTACGTTTAAGCAACAAGGGGGAGAATGTTTAAGAGATGCTTGGTATAGAATTAGTGATGCTCATAATAGGTGCACTAAGAAACACTCCACCACTATCTTACTCAGGAATTTTTACGTTGGTATCTCTAGCTGGAATAGGTATATTCTTGATAGTCTCGCACAAGGTAATTTCCTAAGTACCCCTGCATTAGAAGCTAGTTGCATTATTGAGAGTCTATTTGGAACACCTCCTGTTGATAAAGTTAAAACTGAAATCTCTCTTGAAGACGTTATGAAAAAATTGGAAACCATAGAGAAAAATTTTCCAAGTGTTGAAACTAAATTGGAAATGTTACTTGATAAAACTGATGAACTTGATAAATCCTTAGGAGGAATTGATGAAAGAATTAGTGTCCTAGGAACTTGTGTTATCCATGATGATCAAAGCAATAGGATTGATGAACTTGAAAAAGCTATGGGAACCTTGGGTTCAACATTTTCTTCTCTTAAATATAAGGAGAAAGCTTATGTGGGTAAGGAGCAAAAGTTTATGTATGTCTCTAAAGCGCCTAGACCAAAGAAGTATTATTATAGGCCTAAAATTGATAAAGCCCTTAGTACCACTATGGATGGGGGAGCTCATGATAACGATGCACCACCCTCCGATAATACTTGATGCACACTTTCTGCGCCTAGCTGAAAGGCGTTAAAGAAAAGCGCTTATGGAAGACAACCCATGTTTTTACCTACAGTACTTTGTTTTTATTTTGTGTCTTGGAAGTTTTTTACTACTGTAGCAACCTCTCCTTATCTTAGTTTTGTGTTTTGTTATGCCAAGTTAAGCCGTTGATAGAAAAGTAAGTACTAGATTTGGATTACTGCACAGTTCCAGATTTCTTTGCTGTCACGAATCTGGGTCCACCTCCCTGTAGGTAGCTCAGAAAATTATGCCAATTTACGTGCATGATCCTCAGATATGTACGCAACTTTCATTCAATTTGAGCATTTTCATTTGAGCAAGTCTGGTGCCATTTTAAAATTCGTCAATACGAACTGTTCTGTTTTGACAGATTCTGCCTTTTATTTCGCATTGCCTCTTTTGCTATGTTGGATGAATTTATTTGATCCACTAATGTCCAGTAGCATTATGCAATGTCCAGAAGTGTTAAGAATGATTGTGTCACCTCTGAATATGTCAATTTATATTGTGCACTAACCCTCTAATGAGTTGTTTCGAGTTTGGTGTGGAGGAAGTTTTCAAGGATCAAGAGAGGAGTATGATGCAACATGATCAAGGAGAGTGAAAGCTCTAAGCTTGGGGATGCCCCGGTGGTTCACCCCTGCATATATCAAGAAGACTCAAGAGTCTAAGCTTGGGGATGCCCAAGGCATCCCCTTCTTCATCGACAACATTATCAGGTTCCTCCCCTGAAACTATATTTTTATTCCATCACATCTTATGTGCTTTTTTCTTGGAGCGTCGATTTGTTTTTGTTTTTTGTTTTGTTTGAATAAAATGGATCCTAGCATTCACTTTATGGGAGAGAGACACGCTCCGCTGTAGCATATGGACAAGTATGTCCTTGGTTTCTACTCATTGTATTCATGGCGAAGTTTCTCCTTCGTTAAATTGTTATATGGTTGGAATTGGAAAATGATACATGTAGTAATTGCTATAAATGTCTTGGGTAATGTGATACTTGGCAATTGTTGTGCTCATGTTTAAGCTCTTGCATCATATGCTTCGCACCCATTAATGAAGAAATACATAGAGCATGCTAAAATTTGGTTTGCATATTTGGTTTCTCTAAGGTCTAGATAATTTCTAGTATTGAGTTTGAACAACAAGGAAGACGGTGTAGAGTCTTATAATGTTTTTCAATATGTCTTTTATGTGAGTTTTGTTGCACCGGTTCATCCTTGTGTTTGTTTCAAATAAGCCTTGCTAGCCTAAACCTTGTATCGAGAGGGAATACTTCTCATGCATCCAAAATACTTGAGCCAACCACTATGCCATTCGTGTCCACCATACCTACCTACTACATGGTATTTTCCCGCCATTCCAAAGTAAATTGCTTGAGTGCTACCTTTAAAATTCCATCATTCACCTTTGCAATATATAGCTCATGGGACAAATAGCTTAAAAACTATTGTGGTATTGAATATGTAATTATGCACTTTATCTCTTATTAAGTTGCTTGTTGTGCGATAACCATGTTTACTGGGGACGCCATCAACTTTTCGTTGTTGAATTTCATGTGAGTTGCTATGCATGTTCGTCTTGTCTGAAGTAAGGGCGATCTACACTGAGTTGAATGGTTTGAGCATGCATATTGTGAGAGAAGAACATTGGGCCGCTAACTAAAGCCATGCTCCATGGTGGAAGTTTCAGTTTTGGACAAACATCCTCAAATCTCTAATGAGAAAAGAATTAATTGTTGTTGAATGCTTAAAGCATTAAAAGAGGAGTCCATTATCCGTTGTCTATGTTGTCCCGGTATGGATGTCTAAGTTGAGAATAATCAAAAGCGAGAAATCCAAATGCGAGCTTTCTCCTTAGACCTTTGTACAGGCGGCATAGAGGTACCCCTTTGTGAAACTTGGTTAAAGCATATGTATTGCGGTGATAATCTAGGTAGTCCAAGCTAATTAGGACAAGGTGCGGGCACTATTGGTACACTATGCATGAGGCTTGCAACTTATAAGATATAATTTACATGATGCATATGCTTTATTACTACCGTTGACAAAATTGTTTCATGTTTTCAAAATCAAAGCTCTAGCACAAATATAGCAATCGATGCTTTTCCTCTATGAGGACCATTCTTTTACTTTCAATGTTGAGTCAGTTCACCTATTTCTCTCCACCTCAAGAAGCAAACACTTGTGTGAACTGTGCATTGATTCCTACATATTTGCTTATTGCACTTATATATTACTCTATGTTGACAATATCCATGAGATATACATGTTACAAGTTGAAAGCAACCGCTGAAACTTAATCTTCTTTTGTGTTGCTTCAATGCCTTTACTTTGAATTATTGCTTTATGAGTTAACTCTTATGCAAGACTTATTGATGCTTGTCTTGAAGTGCTATTCATGAAAAGTCTTTGCTTTATGATTCACTTGTTTACTCATGTCATATATATTGTTTTGATCGCTGCATTCACTACATATGCTTTACAAATAGTATGATCAAGATTATGATGGCATGTCACTCCGGAAATTATCTGTGTTATCGTTTTACCTCGCTCGGGACGAGCGAAACTAAGCTTGGGGATGCTGATACGTCTCCGACGTATCGATAATTTCTTATGTTCCATGCCACATTATTGATGTTATCTACATGTTTTATGCACACTTTATGTCATATTCGTGCATTTTCCGGAACTAACCTATTAACAAGATGCCGAAGTGCCGATTCGTTGTTTTACTCGCTGTTTTTGGTTTCAGAAATCCTAGTAAGGAAATATTCTCGGAATTGGACGAAATCAAAGCCCGGGGCCTATTTTTCCACGAAGCTTCCGAAGTCCGAAGGAGAGACGAAGAGGGGCGACGAGGGGGCCACACCCTAGGGCGGCGCGGCCCCCCTTGGCCGCGCGGCCTCGTGGTGTGGGGCCCCCGTGCCGCCTCTTGACCTGCCCTTCCGCCTACAAATAGCCTCCGTGACGAAACCCCCGGTACCGAGAGCCACGATACGGAAAACATTGCCGAGACGCCGTCGCCGCCGATCCCATCTCGGGGGATCCCGGAGATCGCCTCCGGCACCCTGTCGGAGAGGGGAATCATCTCCCGGAGGACTCTACACCGCCATGGTCGCCTCCGGAGTGATGAGTGAGTAGTCTACCCTTGGACTATGGGTCCATAGCAGTAGCTAGATGGTTGTCTTCTCCCCATTGTGCTATCATTGTCGGATCTTGTGAGCTGCCTATCATGATCAAGATCATCTATCTGTAATTCTATATGTTGCGTTTGTTGGGATCCGATGAATAGAGAATACTTGTTATGTTGATTATCAAAGTTATGCTTATGTGTTGTTTATGATCTTGCATGCTCTCCGTTTCTAGTAGAGGCTCTGGCCAAGTTTTTACTTTTAACTCCAAGAGGGAGTACTTATGCTCGATAGTGGGTTCATGCCCGCATTGACACACGGGACGAGTGACGAAAGTTCTAAGGTTGTGTTGTGCTTGTTGCCACTAGGGATAAAACATTGATGCTATGTCTAAGGATGTAGTTGTTGATTACATTACGCACCATACTTAATGCAATTGTCTGTTGCTTTGCAACTTAATACTGGAGGGGTTCGGACGATAACTTTGAAGGTGGACTTTTTAGGCATAGATGCAGTTGGATGGCGGTCTATGTACTTTGTCGTAATGCCCAATTAAATCTCACTATACTCATCATGATATGTATGTGCATTGTCATGCTCTCTTTATTTGTCAATTTCCCAACTGTAATTTGTTCACCCAACATGCTGTTCGTCTTATGGGAGAGACACCTCTAGTGAACTGTGGACCCCGGTCCAATTCTCTTTACTCGAAATACAATCTACTCGCAATACTTGTTTTTACTGTTTTCTCTGCAAACAATCATCTTCCACACAATACGGTTAATCCTTTGTTACAGCAAGCCGGTGAGATTGACAACCTCACTGTTTCGTTGGGGCAAAGTAGCTTGGTTGTGTTGTGCAGGTTCCACGTTGGCGCCGGAATCTCTGGTGTTGCGCCGCACTACATCCCGCCGCCATCAACCTTCAACGTGCTTCTTGGCTCCTCCTGGTTCGATAAACCTTGGTTTCTTTCTGAGGGAAAACTTGCTGCTGTGCGCATCATACCTTCCTCTTGGGGTTGCCCAACGAACGTGTGAAATACACGCCATCAATACTTCAGTTTCAGCTTGGCACACAACTCCTTGCTTGCGAGATTGCGACAACTCCCGCCATCAATAATGACCTTGCAAGCTTTATCAGGACCAACTAGTGCCTTTGTTTGGAACAAATTGCAGCATTGAGTAGATGCACTCGGTTGCACATTAAGAGCATGCTGTGACACAACAATAGTGCGAGCTTCAGACGGAAAAGCATCTACACCATCACTGTCATAATCATCATCTTCTGGAGCATATGGATCAGCATCATCTCCAGTCTCATACTCATCATGGTCATTAATGATCATCACCTTTCCGTTAGGACAATCTCTCTTAAAGTGACCCTTTCCTCCACATGTATGAAAATTCATATCGCGGTTACGCGTCGTAGACATGCTAGAACCACTTGTACTAGCAGCAGGTTCGGGCTTCTTTGTGTTTGACACATTGGAGACCGTGTTGCTGGACGAAGTAGGAAAAGGTGCGAGGCGCGAAGATGGTGATGGCGCCGAGGATGGGGGCACCCTAGGTGTGTAGCGTCCAGCTCCCGCAGTACATCCTTTGATATGCGCCTCATCAGCCAACTGTGCTTCAGCTTCTCTTGCATGATGTAGCAGCTAATTCATAGTAGTGTAACTTTGATAACTAACAATGCCTTTGACATTATACTTCAAACCATGTAGGAAACGTTGCATTGTCATCTCAAGTGACTCACGGACACGTCCACGCTACATAAGAATCTCCATCTCCATGTAATAAGCATCAACTGTCATAACACCTTGTCTCAAGAGGGTCAACTTATCATATATAGATCGCAAATAATTTGTGGGAACGAACCAAGCTTGCATAATTGCCTTCATCTCGCGCCATGTTAGAACTAGCAATTCGTTATGTTCCTGATGAGCACGTGTAACTCCATCCCACCAATGCAATGCATAGCCATCAAATTATGAGGAAGCAAGCTTAACCTTTCTATCTTCGGTATAGTCATGTAGGCGCCAGAACTTCTCAATTTTCAGCTCCCAAGTGAGGTATTCTTCAACATCAGCACCTCCTTCAAATTTGGGTATTGAGAACTATGGCTTACCCGAACCATCGTCTTGCAGTTGTGGAGGGACACGGCGAGCTCCGAGTTCAGCAAAGCCACGCCACGGTTACCACGTCCAGCACCACGACCAACACCACGCACTTCATCTTGAAGCTCAGCATCTTCATCTTCATCTTCATGTTGTCGTTGTTGTTGGGTCAAATTCTCACCAACTAGAGTCAATGCTTGAATATTGCGCTGAATATCCGTCATTTGATCTTACATTGCATTGACGGTCTCATTAGTAGTATCCAGCTTCTTTGCGACCTCCTGAATGGTCCCCTTAAGTTCTTCGTCCTGATCGCGGAATTCACGTCGCATCTCATTACGAAGAGCTTCATATTCCCTCCATGTCATAACATCATCTGCATCTTTGTTTTTCTGGTTAAATTTTTTTTCATCACTAGAAGACATGGTTAGTAGATTAGTGCACTAAAACAAAAATATATAGTGGTACTCTCACAACTCACTCAAAACTGATAAGAAAAGGTAGTCTTACCGCTCCAAAGTGAATTAGTATTGCTTACCACTTGTAGTGACAACTAGTGCACGGATGTAGCGAAGCGAATATCAAGGGTATAAGAACAATCACACGGCAAAGCAGGGTATATGTGGGGCTGTAGGTAGGGTACCTATTTGCACCAATAACAATCTCTAGAGTTTGCCGTAGAAAACACCCTATGAAACTCACACAAGGCGATAAATGTGGGAATGCAACTATATGGATGAAAAAGGTTGCAATGCACTCGAGAGACACTAGCAAAGCTCAACGAAACAGGCAAGATTGCTCAACTACAGGTGCAGAAAAGTAAACTAGGCCTTCAATTGATCTTACTTGCACTTCACTTTTTTTTGATTTTATCACACGCAGCTATGCAGCTCTTTTTGCTTCTTTTCTCTTTTCTCTTTGTTTTTTTATGACTCAACTCCTTAATAACACGGCCAACAGAAATTGAAAAGCACCAAAACCCTAACGAGCAGCCCGTCGAGCGGTAAAACTAGTCTCTTCTGGGGAAGTTCCTAGTCACTTGTATCGAAAGGCTGTGTCTATGGTTAGGAGCAAGCAAACTGTGTGATATGTGTACTCAGAGCAACAAAAACTGAAAACTAGATTATGTCGAAACACAAACCTAGACAATCTATTAGAAATAAGAAAAAGATACGCCAAAAAAACTATGAAAATCAACTAAAACTCGAAATTAGTGCAATCTAAGGCTATGGCAAACCCTAACCCTAACTTTTTATGGCTTTTTCTGGATATGAAACACTCACAACTCAACTATGGGGTGGATTGTGGATGGCTTACCGAGGAAACACTGAAATCTGATACCAAGATGATAAGGGGTTTCCTGATCTTCTCAGTAAGCGACGGTGGATATGATGAACACGTGATGAACACATCGGAGATAACACGATGATGAAGTGGATGATAACTTCTATAACGCTACGAGTCCCTCGATTGGTCCCTATCACCAATGCAACAGCTCTCAACCCTGCAAGATATTCGCAACTTCACACACTTGCGCACGTAGCCGCCGACCACGAAGCGGTAAGTTGCAACCGTCTAATTTCCAATGGAACAGCAGATCACACAAGACTTTCAGTAGAAAAACACCAAATCGACGCGGATCAGTGTAGAGATTCTATAGAGTTGCAAAGCAATCAACTATGAACTAGGGTTTATCTTAAACGTTGTCAAAACCTAATTTGGGGCTGTCCTGGGCACTTATATAAGGGTTCAGGACGACCAGAAGTCGAGAAAATACATTGAAAGCCGACCCAGATAGAGATCTGGTCGAGACTGACTAGGACACGGCCGGTCAGGGGGCCGGTCGACCGGGCCAGGGACCGGGCAGACCGATTGAAACCGGGCCTGGCACCGGGTGGTGACCGGGCTAGGGGTCTAGAGCCCCTGGATGTGGCCCGGTGTGCACCGGTCTAGGGTCCGGTCGGTGCCGGGTGGATCCGGCGTAGCGCCCGGTCGAACCGGACGGGTCACCGGGCCGGCCGGTGTGGTGGCCGGTCAGACCGAGGATGGCGCCGGCCTGGACATCTTCTTCTTCCCTCGCGCATGCATCCCTCTCCTCCCTCGGGCATCCATTGGATGTCTTCTTGTACAGCTTCACGTCAAGATGCTCCTCTTCTCCTCGTGCGATGTTTGCTCCATCTTCATACCTGATCATACATAAGTAACAAGATTTAGGCAGTGTAAAGTTCTCATCAATCAAAGTATCATTTAGGAACAAGTTAACCTGTTATTTGAGTAGCTTCGCACGAGCTCTTGTCATAGGTCCAATCCTAACTTCATTGGACTTGAGCTTCACAAAGAGCATCGTTTTCATCTTGTAATGACAGAGGTAGTAGCTCAGTTGGGATGTCCTCATCAGGAATCATACACGCAAGACTCGTTCCCACCTATAATTCTGCTACCATCCAATGTCTTGCAACAAGTTGAACCCTCGCATCTTACTCAATCAAGACAGAGCCCATAATATCATAAGGTTGCACTGGAAGTACACTAAACACGGAAGACATAGCAATCTCTTTGTTCCTGGGTGGCAAACCACAAGTGTACTAACCCTCGGGTCACCACCACATACCATGGTTAAATCTGCCAGGTATGTAGCCCCGAGTAGCCACTCAACATAAACCAAGCCACTCCAAATCCATCCAGGTGTTTCATTAAGGTTATTAATTTTCAAATTTTTAAACACCCACAACCAAGTAATGCAAAAACATTGGCATTTTATGTTGCAAAGCAAAATAAAGCATCCTAGCAGAAATCTTGAGAGCAGCTACACGGTACTAGGTTTGCTAAGCATAGCATATATACTTCACTTTTGAAAACAAAACCTATCATGCATATACTACTCAAAAACTCTAATGCATAATATAAAATAAGTAGGACTTGAATTTCACTTTCCCTGATCAAAGAAACCACTACACTCGCAGCAACCGCAAGCGTAACATTGATCCTCTTCACAATCTAAACAAACAAACAACCCAAAATAAACATAGCATTCTAGATGAACAGCCATAGACATGTATGCATGCATGATATGCACGATTTAATTTCACTCAATTAGTTGATGTGAGAATGTTGCAAGAGTGGTTCTCTAATGTTTAGGAGGTTGGTAAAGTTCTCTGGAATAAAATATTTTATTGGGTTTTTCATAAATAACAAAACTAGTGATTTGCATAACACATAAACCACTAATAAATAGCTACTGCAAGTTTTATGTTTTGTAAAAATCTAAACCTCACATCTCTGGATAGGGTACAGTAATACAAGGCCATAGCAATTGGATTCACTCAAAAATAATTTATAGATTTTGAATTATATGCAAAATACTTATTTGCACATAATTTGAAATAGCAAATTTGTGCACGTATCAAAGTTTAACAACTCTGGTTCCATGGTGTTCGACATGTTCTAAAGATTCCAGAGACTACAAAAAAGTAAAATTTGGACCACTGGATTAATTTACATAATTTTTATAGTGGCAAAGGCTGAATTCTCTGTTTTGAATTATGGTGCAAAACTTTCTAAAAAACCTATACCTTAACTCTCCATAAATGTGTTCTACAGATTACAAGCTTTCCAACGGTATGAAATTTGCTAAATTTGGATCTACGGTTGATTTTATATTGATTTTACAAGTGGGACAACAAAATCTGGAATTTGAATCTAATTTGAAACGAGTTTGACTGGGCTGCTGACCGTACAGGCCACGTGGCGGCTTCTTATTGGCCTATACACGTTTGGTTAAGGATCTGTTTTGATCCGCTAGATTTGGATCCTACGGTCTAGAACGAATCAAGAAGAAAAGAAAGAGATAAGAAGAAGGCCACACCTGCCGGCCGGAGTTGGAGGGGACGACGGCGGTGCGGCTCCGGCGGTGGCGTCGGCGGTGGCGTCGGCGGTGCTCCCAGTGGTCCTCGGCGGCGGCGTGGGGCAGACGAGGTCGGCCTCGGCGAGGCAAGGGCGCGGGTGGGGGAGGCGGGGCCAGGGCCTGTCTCGGGCGGCCGGGGGATGCGGCCGGGGGCTGCGGCCGGAGGGGCGGCGGTGGGGCTAGCTTCGGCGAGCAATGGCACCGGCCGGGGGCGTGTTGGAGAGGGGGGAGTGGGGGAAAACAGAGAGGAGGCCGGGGGCTACATATAGGGCCAGAGGGGGCAGGGGGCGGGACGGAAATCAATGGGGTGTTTAACTCCGGTGATCGCCGATTTTTTTGTAACCGAAGCTTTTAAGGGCGTTAATGGTGTTGATGGCAGAGGTTGAAGAAGGCTCGGGTGGGGCCCACCACCTCAGCATGTGGGGGAGAGAGAGAGGGCAGGGCGCGCGCTGGGTTGCCGCTCGGTCGGGTTGGGCTGGCGCGACCGGGCCGGCCCAGCTCAGTCGATCTTTTTTTTGTTCTTTTATTTTTCTCTTTTTCCTTTTTGTTTCTTCCGTAACTTTTGAACCATAGCTTCGAATTTGCTCAAATTTGTTTCTAAAAATTTCTAAAAATAAGAGGGTTTCTTTGGGACTTGGGTATATATGTTTTAAACAAATTTGAAAGTTAAATAAAATAAAATAGCACATAGGCTATTTAGTAACACATAGATGATTTAGGGTTTTTAGGGTTTGTCCCCTCTGGGTTCGTTATTTCATGTGATGCACTTAATGCAAGAATGATATGAACGCATGCATATTTAGGTTTTGAAAATAGTGGGATGTTACACAATCTCACCAGTTTTGCTAAAAATAAAGGATTAACCGTATAATGTGTAAAGATGATGTTTGTTTGCAGTAAAATAAAGATAACAATGCTTACAGTAAGTAAACGGAAAATGATGATTGTACCAGTGTAAAATATTGACTTCTGCTTTTGTTTTGTCCAACTCCGAGAATATTTCTTATACAACTTGTCTGAAATACAAAAACAGCAGAAAACATGGAACTAACATTGTGGCATCTTGTCAATAGGTTAGTACCGGAAAATGTATAAAAGTGAAATGAAGTGTACGCAAAACATATATAAATTGGTGTAAAACAAGCATGAAACATCAAAAGTTATAGATACCTTTGCGACGTATCAGTTGGCTAGAAGCTTGTTGGCTATTTCTTGGTGGTTAGCTATGGACTCGGCTTGTGCTAGCATCATTTCCCTTAGCTCTCTTTGTTTGTTCACATTTCCTTGAATTGTTTCCTTCACCATTGCACATGCCACAATAGGCTCTCTCATGAGACTCTTGGAATTGGTCGGTGCACCATTCTCGTGCACCATCACAGCCCCAACCGTCCATGTCGCTCCTAAAACGCTTTGTCTTGCGTCTTCCACGTTTAATCATCTTCAATTCTGGATCGGGCCATAGTTGAACTCCATGATACTCCGGAAATTGATATTGGTCAAGGTATGGTTGAAATCTTGGTTCCCATGTCTTCTTGATGGTCTCCATAGAGAACTCGGAATATCTCACGGTGAATGGCCGGGTGGTTATAGTCCATATGTCGAGTGCGGGCTGCCGCTAGCAAATGTGAGCACGCGAGATGAAGCAACGATGGTCTTCCAGATGTACAATCACAAACTTTGAGCGAGAACTTAGATGCTCGGCCACAATGTTGGACACCATCGGCCGTGGTTCCTCGTGGCTCGTCAACTTGGTAAATAAGCTCATCTTTATCAAACAGTGTGGCAACTTGGGAATCCGCCTTCTCTAACTGAAATTCCATCCACTAGTCAATCTTCGGTGGGTACTTATACCTGTGCTTGTTCTTCTTGAAGATTCTCGTAATTTGCTTGTCATTTTTATCTAAGTAGTTCATAAAATACATACTCAACTTGTTGAATGTATATCGAACTATTGTTGTCATGGGAAATGCATGGACACCATTGAGCACCTTGTTAAAGCACCCGATGATCCCGTCCCAACACCGTGTCGTGGATTTCGGCCTCATTGGCCAAGAACCCCTCATCAATTTCTTCATGAGGACCATCGTCATCCGGGTCCGATGCATATCATCGACTATACGGGAGGTCACGGTCCATATTTTCTTGTGTATAATACTTATCCACATCTCCAACATATTGTTGTCGTGGAGCTCAGCCTCATTCTCATCGTTCCCATACTCATCGTGCCTCTTCAAATACTCCGTCTTGGATCGTTGGAATCGGGCTACATGTTTGCATCATGTCTTCTTGATTCCAACGAAGTTCTCTCATTTCCTATTGGTTTGTTATGAATTCCTACCATTCAACGGGGAGGCAAGCCGGCTGAAGTCCAAGTGCAAAGTACTATCAACCTTATTGGTGGCAAACAACTTAAGAGCCTTATCTAGTGATTCGGCCATCGTACCTCCTTGTATGCAACCCAACATCGCTCGGAGTTGATATGCATTATCTTTCAACGAACATGCATTCTGAACCCGTATTATGCCTTCCCTCCAACTCAACAACATAATTTGGGTTCATCCAATTCAAATCAATCCTAACTTGTTCCAAGACATACGCATAGTTAGAGCATCTCCAACAGGCACACTACATTTCGGGGCGCTATATGTCGCTGCGATCGCGCTGTAAACGTTTACCGCGCGCTGCGCTGAATTTTCCCCCACCGGACGCTCTAACATACAACGCGTGCGTGGGCGCTCCAAAATACAGCACGCACCGGCGGAAAACAACTTTGATACACTACTATGCATTTAACAAGATCAAATACTCACATAAATCATGAAACAAATGATCTACCATAGTTCAAATGGACACAAAGTGCAACACACACATCACATAGTTTAAGAACCACACACAATATGATGTAGTTTAACAACCACACACAACATATGGTTCAAATAGAAACAAAGTGCAACACACAATTTGCATATCACAAATGCAAGATAGAATCTCACACTTCCGCATTTTCCAAGTCATCGCCATCTTTTGCTTCTTCTTCATCGACACCTTGGCTTGAAGGAGGAATAGTAGGATCCATAGAGGCCACGAATCCTCCCGGTGGTGCTCCCATGGTCCATAGACACCACCCACCGATGCTCCCATAGTCGTTTGGCGCATGGGGCGGCGGCGCGGCGGAGGCGGCGGCAGGTGGAATGGAGTAGGGAGGGGTCGGTCGGGTGCCGGAGGGCGCGTCCATCGCCGGAATTGTGCCGGCGGCCGCGCGGAGGCGCGATTGGGCGGTGGGGCGGCGAAGCGCGGGAGGAAGTTTCAGCGCGGGGTTTTCTCGCGCGTGCGTCGAGCGATACCGCGCGCTGCAGCCGGAGCGCAAAGAATAGCGCCTAGGATTAAGCAAAACGGCCCGCGCCCAAAAAAAAATTGCAGCGCCTGCTGGAGGGACAATTTCGCGCTCCGGCACTGCATATCGGCGGTTTATATAGCGTGCGACCTATATGGCGCGCCTGTTGGAGATGCTCTTAGGGCTACGGTTGAACACCAAGTCAACCTCATCCTGGTCTGGCTCGATGTTTCCTTTCAAAAAAGCGTCCTTGTCCTTATGATGAACACTCTCAGCGGTGCTACACTCAATAGTATAGTGCCCAAGTGAGGGGCTCTACATAACACGGGGTGGGCCACAGCCTAGCCCTGCCTCGCCATAGTAGCAGGAAGTGTAGCGCCGATGCAAATGGCGCTATGTTGTGGAGTGCAGCGCCGCTCGAATAGGCGCTATCCGAAAGGGTTAGTTTCGTGTAATATTTTTGTCGAAGGTTTATTTTTCGATTTTGTTTCAAGTTTGGGTTATTTTTCTCAAATTTGCCGCATCGGACACCGATATGGAGCGTTTACGAGACTTTATGCGCAAACATTTAAAAGCTGCACCTCTCTGTCGGCACTAGAGGAGTAAGCTAGGGGACTGACATGCGCCTTCTTGCGGGACTCATCGGTGCTGATGATGATGTCACCCGGCACATTACAAACAAACCAAATAGGTTGACTCAAGCATGGCATAATTCAGACGTGTTCTCATGATCTCATCTGCTAGTTTTGCATATCCATTCATTCATCATGGCACTACACCAAAAAGACATGACCAGCAACCTGACAAGATACCCATTTCCGAATTGAATGTTCCTTTGTGATTTGAAGTTTTAGAGTTGTAACGACACGAGAAGAGAATTACAAATCAAGCTAAGCACATAAGCACACATTAGCATAAACATATGCGGTAATCTAGCTACTTCATCCTGGAGGAACCAATGACAGCAAGCTCAACTTCAATGCAGCACTTTGCTTTCACTAGATAACCATTTGCCGGGTCTATGAAATCTTCCAGCGATATGAACTTGTCCCATCCCCAACTGTCGAAATTCTTCGAGTACTCCTCCCGACCTAAAGAGAAAACAACGTTTCAGTCAGGAAGTGTGATGATAACAGTGCAATTAGCATCTGAACTCCTGTTCGTTGCACAAAAGAGCGAACCTTTTCCTGTGGTGAAGTCCTTGCCAGTTCCAAGGTTTTTGATGGACATGCTACTTTCTATCAGTTTTGCAGAGTTCTTGTGGAGTGTATCCGGCACCTTCATGACCAGGTACAAGGAGAGGTAGTTCCCATTCATATCATCTCCAGATGGATAGATCTTGATGGACCTGAAATTTCAGCAAGTTCTGTATGAAACTAGTAATTAAGAGTTAAAATTATGAGTCATGTTAAGCACTGCAAATTGAAGACGGTAAGTATCACCATTTGTGTCCACTGAGCTCAAACTCTGGAGAGAAGCTCGGATTCTCCAATGCAAAGAAGTCCTCAATGTTCCAGGTGTAGACTTCGGGTTTACTGCAGATGTTGTTCATCTTCTGAACAAACAGATTCTCTGACGCACCCTTAGCTTTAGCAATGTTAACTGAGATGAAATCGACACAGAAAACACAGCTATTGTTGACAAGAAATCCAGAGGATTTTTCCTTCAGTGCCGCGAGAGGAATCATGCATGAGGTCCCAGAGGTTCTGCTTTTACTCTGGAAATCGTGGCTAACTGCAAACCAAATTCTTAAATGTAAGGCAGAAACAAATAACTGATATGATATTTTCTGGAGAACTGTTGTTTTTTTTCTTGTGAAACAGGTTATAAGTTACACTATCAATCTAGTGACTGACTAGCCGTTTTTGACAAAGGACATTTTATTAATGCATGAAGATGATACATAGGACAACTTGCTGCAACAACAGTAGGTTTAGTAAAACATTCCTAAGGTACCTTGGTGTTGATGGTGTTTTCCATATAACTGGTCATATATCAAGAACTTAAAAGTTGTCTTCACGACCCTGCCAGACCTCACAGAATCTCTGGTCAGCTGAAGCCGAAGAGAAACATATTCATTTGGGTCGCCACTCTTTGTGTCCCTTGGCTTCAGTTTCAAGTGCCTGCGAATCAAATCAAGAGAAAGGTCACCTCAGATTAAAAAAAAGTCAAGAGAGGAGTTGACAAGAAACAAGTGAGAAGACTTCTTTAGCTGGCGTATATTAATCAGATAAAATGGGAATATGCAAAAAAATGTGAGAATGGATTATGTTCATGACATTGTATGCATCACAGCTCTCTCTTGGAAAATAGCTGAAAGAAAGAGCATGCTAATAGGTGTACCAGTTAAGCCCCCGCATGTGGAACACATTTGAGTAGGTCCAGCCTGTACCCCTGTCAAGAAGCGAGGAGAAACCATCGATTGTCCACTTGTAGTTGTAGGATGCCTGCACCGCGTCGTCGGATCCCTGGTTTGATCCTCCTGCAACAACAACAATAATTCTTACAACAGTAAGTGCCTGAACAAATCACAACACATAGCTTAGCGGCTCAGATTACTATCACACAAGTTTTACTGTAAGAAGAAGCAAAGCGAAGCTAAAAACGAAATCCTTACTGCAGCCGGCACTAACACACGAGTTGCCCATAGCTCTTGCACTTCCTTTGCACAGGAATCCTCTGCAATCGAAATCAATCACCGTGCCATGTAATGAAAAGTTTGTAGTTAAAAACAAATAGAGTTATGCACAGCAGAATAGAAATAAAATAACATGGTAATTTTCATAGTCAGTGCAGATCTCAAGTTTCAACCAAATAATAAAGGGATTTGCTAGTTCTCAGCTAGCTGAGAACTAACTTCATACTCAGTTAAATCCTGCACCATTTAATTTGCATTATGGTTCGTGCTAGTTACGAGTTGCAACATGAGTTGCAACTTAGATTTGATAGTCGACTGATAAATAGTCACACCTAATAATAAAACGAACAAACATCAAGAGCTTCGCAAAGAAAGCAGACTGAAAATTGGCAAACACGTCGCTCTTCATGAACGCATGAACAAAGCCAAGACGTTGCATTACGAAACCCATTATTAACCAACTCATGAAAGATGTCCATAGACAATCAGAATCACGCATCATATATGTCTTGCTAAGTCGAGATGGGGTAGGGGCGGAGCATACCTCGCAGGCGCGGTGTCTGGCTAGCCGACGTTGGTGCCGTACCTTGAACCCTGAACAGCCCCAAGGAGGGTTTTATGGAGGCCCAGGGGAGATGCGATATGGCAAGCTTCTACCCTGCCCTGCTCGCGGGGTACAAGAATTTGGTACTGTTTTCATCTTAGATCGCACTCCTAAAATAAGGTAATTACCCTGCGTAGAAAGGGAATGCACCACACGGAAAAGGCCTCCAGAAACCTTAGCCACTCCTTCCCTCTATGGCCCCGTTCGGAACAAAGGAATTGCAAAGCAAATTTGGAGGTTTGATTTGTATGGAATATTTTCCACTGTGGATGTTCGGAACTAAGGAAACCGCAGCAGCGATTTCTTAGGAAAAGTGTCTGCCTTTTTATCTTGATTCAAAAAGGAATTCTTACATCTGCTGTGAGCCCTTGTTCACGCGGATGTCCAAGGGGACACGATGTTAGCCAACTAAAATATGGATTGTGCTTCCATAAACGATACCACAATACCTATTCGGGAGTTTACACTGTTTTGAGATTTAGTGGTCATGGAAACACAAACCTTATAAGATATAATACTTTAGATATTTTAATATGAATTACATACGGACTAACATGAGCGAACAGACACACAAAAGTACGCTAGATATAAAAGATTCGAAAATGGATAAAACATCTTATAGTTTCGAGTGGACTGATATTAGCGATTTTTTAAAAATAAATAATATGAATTATTTAATAATTCTGGGAATGTCACGCCTTTAAAAAATATTGAATATGTGACTCGGTCGGCCACGCGTCGCCCGATCTGCTGACGGCACGCCGACCGGCGAGAAGGAAACCGACTGCAGGTGTCAGAGGGTCCCCCGACCGGCCGATCGCGCGCTTGGCTAAGAATCGGCCACGTACGCGCCGATTGGTGGACGGTCGGCCGAGTAGTCCTGGCCATGAGTCTGTCGCGCCGAGGCACCCCTATGTCTTCTTCCTCCTCTCTCTATCTTTCTCTCCTTTCTCCCTCACGAACTTGCGACGAGCAGCAGCTCAAGTTCTTCTCAGCCAACACCTTATTTTGCCTATATTTGAGGCCTATTTCCACCAAAATTGCACCATTTTGCTAGTAAGAGTTAGGGGAACCCCAATCTATAGATGGGTTAGTGTTTGGAGGTGGTTTGGTGGTGCAGTTTTGCAGCAATGGTGTTGAAGTGGTGGAGCTTAGTGTTAGTGTAAGGCTGGCTGCGTGGTGGTGGTGGTGCTGCTGCTACTGCTGTTGTTGTTCGGGTGATTCCACGGCGTTTCACGGAAAGGCTCCCCATGCTTCAAGGGTAAACCCTAATCCTCGCTTATTATTTTTAATTGTGTATGCTTATGCAGGCACACGGAGATAGTTAGTTAGGTTTGAGTATAATTTTGTGGTGGATAAGTTACTTTTTTTAAATTAGGATTGTGTATATTCCTGTAGTGGATTAGTTGTTCATGCATACCAAAAAAATTTGAGGTCAGCTGAGATGTCCAATATTGTGAAGATAGTATTTTTCTATGATTTAGGTAACGAACTATCAAATGAGATGGAAGTTGATCTGAGTGAGTTTAAGTTTGTAGAGATGGATTTAACTGCCCCAAAAACATGGACAGTGGAGCAGTTGAAGGATTAGTTGACAGAATGCTTCCGGCTTAATCCTGAAGTGTGCACAGTGGGTGTGCATGCATTGTGAACTAAATCAACGTCAATAATTTCCTGGTATCTAAGGCTGGTAGATGATACCTCTAAGTGGGTGAACTGGTTAGAAGGGTGTAAGAAGAGAGGAACTCCCCCTGTGGCCTTGGTGCTTCCCGTGGGCGTGGAGGTCGCTCCTCCCCAAGGAGGTTACAAATCAGGGTAGAGAATTCAGGCACACGGTGGAGGCGATGGTTATGAGTTAGGAGAAGATGGTTATAGTGGTGAGGCTGATGGTGACGAGGAATATGGGCACATGCAGAACTAGATGAAAGAGGAAGATACAGATGGTAAAAGTCATGCTGATGAGTCTGATGTGTCTGAGGAGGAAGATAACGGAGAGGAGGTGTCTATTCCTGGAAGTTGGAATCAGCACTTTGCATCTGCAATGACAGTAGACGATGGCCATGATTCTGCCTGGGAGTATCACAAGAACGACGTCGCCAAGGGGGGCACATTTTAGTCGAGTAGACATCTACTAGAAGCAATTATTAAGTGGGCAATGTCGACACATAGGCAGTTCAAAACAATCGTGTCATCTGGGAAATACCTGAAGATGGAATGTGTGGACATTAATTATCCCGGAAGGGTGCATGGGTACGTTCCTAAGTTTAACACAACATGGAGAGTCCGCGACTTCCTTCCATACACTTGTGTTATTCCAAGTATCCGCCAGGATCATCGAAACCTTTCGTCCACTCTTTTAGCTTGATTGTTCTACTCAGATATAGTGGAAGGTCAAGCCATGTGAGTAAGTGCTATATATAAAAAAGTTAAGAAGCATCACTTGTACAACATTTCTTATGGCAAATCTTGGAGGGCTAAGAGGGTGCTGGAGATGAGGTTTGGTTCGTTCCAAGACACTTACGACTCTGTTGTCCGTCTCCTGAACACAGTGCACGTGAGGAATCCAGGCACATATGTAAACATCAAAGCATGTTCTTGCGAGAGTACCCAACTTATAGGGTTCAACATCGAGTGTTCTTCTCTTTTGGTGTATGCATCGAATCTTTCAGGCACTGCCGGCCCATGTTATATGTGGACGGCACGTTTCTCACTGGCCGTTACAAGGGTCAAATCTTGACCTTCACTGGAGTGGATGGCAACAATCAAATCGTGCCACTCGCTTTTGCTTTTGTAAAGAGTGAGAACACTGAAAGTTGGTTATGGTTCTTTAGGCATATGAAAATATTGATTGTGAAGGACAAGCCAAATGTTTGCATCCTTCATGATAGTTATGCAGGTATATACAATGCTATTAAGATACTGAACCAGCTTGGGGAACAAGCGCCATGGATGGACATTCAGAGCCGCTGGTGCATGCGCCACTCGGGGCCCATTTTTGCACACAATTCAGGAGTAAGAGTCTTATGAATCTATTTCGAAAACTATGCATCCAGACTAGGAGTGGAAGTACAGTTTTCTCCAGCGCAATTTTTTAGGAGTTCAGTAAGCAGCAAGTTGTGCAGATGGTAGCAGCACATATGTAGGCAGTTGCTGCACAAACAACAACTGATATGGATATCCAGACCTGGTACACTAGGACAGCCATTGATATGATGATTAAGTCTAAGGTTGTACCAGTATTTTATCATAGTCTTATTATTAGGAAATAATAATGTAGCCAGGACATGTGGTGGGCCAAATTAGGGTTATTAGTGTGTCCGTTGGGATTGGACATGTCCAACCCAACTAGGGCTAGGCCCATAGTGGGGAGCCCCAGCCCAATAGGGGTTGGCCGGCCATCCTCCCCCTCTTATAAGGAGGTGGGGCGGCTAGGGTTAGAGTTAGTCTAGTTTTGATTCAGATCATGTAGAACCTTGGGTTCCAGTTATCACCATCCCTGCGGGGTTGGCTCTATGACGGCGTCTCGGACGTTCGTCTAGTTATCCAATAAAGATGTGTGAGTTCTTGAGTTGTCAAGGGTAATCATATGTGCTTGAGTATCCTTGAATCTGTGACGACGTTCGTCTAGTTATCTGATGGCGTGTAACTCACACGTTCGTTGGGAACCCCAAGAGGAAGGTATGATGCGCACAGCAGCAAGTTTTCCCTCAGAAAGAAACCAAGGTTTATCGAACCAGGAGGAGCCAAGAAGCACGTTGAAGGTTGATGGCGGCGGGATGTAGTGCGGCGCAACACCAGAGATTCCGGCGCCAACGTGGAACCTGCACAACACAACCAAAGTACTTTGCCCCAACGAAACAGTGAGGTTGTCAATCTCACCGGCTTGCTGTAACAAAGGATTAACCGTATTGTGTGGAAGATGATTGTTTGCAGAGATAACAGTAAAAACAAGTATTGCAGCAGATTTGTATTTCAGTATAAAAGAATGGACCGGGGTCCACAGTTCACTAGAGGTGTCTCTCCCATAAGATAAAAGCATGTTGGGTGAACAAATTACAGTCGGGCAATTGACAAATAGAGAGGGCATAACAATGCACATACATGTCATGATAAGTACAGTGAGATTTAATTGGGCATTACGACAAAGTACATAGACCGCCATCCAACCGCATCTATGCCTAAAAGTCCACCTTCAGAGTTATCATCCGAACCCCTTCCAGTATTAAGTTGCAAAGCAACAGACAATTGCATTAAGTATGGTGCGTAATGTAATCAACAACTACATCCTTAGACATAGCATCAATGTTTTATCCCTAGTGGCAACAGCACAACACAACCTTAGAACTTTCTGTCATTGTCCCAGGTATCAATGCAGGCATGAACCCACTATCGAGCATAAATACTCCCTCTTGGAGTTAAGAGCAAAAACTTGGCCAGAGCCTCTACTAATAACGGAGAGCATGCAAGATCATAAACAACACATAGGTAATAACTTGATAATTAACATAACATGGTATTCTCTATCCATCGGATCCCGACAAACACAACATATAGCATTACCGCTAGATGATCTTGATCATGTTAGGCAGCTCACAAGATCCAACAATGAAGCACAATGAGGAGAAGACAACCATCTAGCTACTGCTATGGACCCATAGTCCGGGGGTGAACTACTCACTCATCACTCCGGAGGCAACCATGGCGGTGAAGAGTCCTTCGGGAGATGAATCCCCTCTCCGGCGAGGTGCCGGAGGAAATCTCCGAGAATCCCCCGAGATGGGATTGGCGGCGGCGGCGTCTCCGGAAGGTTTTCCGTATCGTGGTTCTTCGTATCGGGGGTTTCGCGACGGAGGCTATAAGTAGGCGGAAGGGCGAGTCGGAGGGCGACGAGGGGCCCACACCATAGGGCGGCGCGGGCCCCCTGCGGCCGCGCGGCCCTATGGTGACGGCGCCTCGTCGCCCCACTTCGTATCCCTTTCGGTCTTCGGAAGCTTCGTGGCAAAATAGGACCCCGGGCGTTGATTTCGTCCAATTCCGAGAATATTTCGTTACTAGGATTTACGAAACCAAAAACAGCGGAAAACGACAAGCTGGCTCTTCGGCATCTTGTTAATAGGTTAGTTCCGAGAAAATGCACGAATATGACATAAAGTGTGCATAAAACATGTAGATATCATCAATAATGTGGCATGGAACATAAGAAATTATCGATACGTCGGAGACGTATCAGCATCCCCAAGCTTAGTTACTGCTCGTCCCGAGCAGGTAAAACGATAACAAAGATAATTTCTGAAGTGACATGCCATCATAACCCTGATCATACTATTTGTAAACATATGTAATGAATGCAGCGATCAAAACAATGGTAATGACATGAGTAAACAAGTGAATCATAAGGAAAAGACTTTTCATGAATAGTACTTCAAGACAAGCATCAATAAGTCTTGCATAAGAGTTAACTCATAAAGCAATAAATCAAAGTAAAGGTATTGAAGCAACACAAAGGAAGATTAAGTTTCAGCGATTGCTTTCAACTTGTAACATGTATATCTCATGGATAATTGTCAACATAGAGTAATATAACAAGTGCAATATGCAAGTATGTAAGAATCAATGCACAGTTCACACAAGTGTTTGCTTCTTGAGGTGGAGAGAGATAGGTGAACTGACTCAACATAAAAGTAAAAAGAATGGTCTTTCAAATAGGAAAGCATCGGTTTCTATATTTGTGCTAGAGCTTTTATTTTGAAAACATGAAACAATTTTGTCAACGGTAGTAATAAAGCATATGAGTTATGAAAATTATATCTTACAAGTTGCAAGCCTCATGCATAGTATACAATAGTGCCCGCACCTTGTCCTAATTAGCTTGGACTACCGGATCATCGCAATACACATGTTTTAACCAAGTGTCACAATGGGGTACCTCCATGCCGCCTGTACAAAGGTCTAAGGAGAAAACTCGCATTTTGGATTTCTCGCTTTTGATTATTCTCAACTTAGACATCCATACCGGGACAACATGGACAACAGATAATGGACTCCTCTTTAATGCATAAGCATGTGGCAACAATTATTATTCTCATATGAGATTGAGGATATATGTCCAAAACTGAAACTTCCACCATGAATCATGGCTTTAGTTAGCGGCCCAATGTTCTTCTCTAACAATATGAATGCTCCAACCATTAAGGTGGTAGATCTCTCTTACTTCAGACAAGACGGACATGCATAGCAACTCACATGATATTCAACAAAGAATAGTTGATGGCGTCCCCAGAAAACATGGTTATCGCACAACAAGCAACTTAATAAGAAATAAAGTGCATAAGTACATATTCAATACCACAATAGTTTTTAAGATATTTGTCCCATGAGCTATATATTGCAAAGGTGAATGATGGAATTTTAAAGGTAGCACTCAAGCAATTTACTTTGGAATGGCGGAGAAATACCATGTAGTAGGTAGGTATGGTGGACACAAATGGCATAGTGGTTGGCTCAAGGATTTTGGATGCATGAGAAGTATTCCCTCTCGATACAAGGTTTAGGCTAGCAAGGTTATTTGAAACAAACACAAGGATGAACGGTGCAGCAAAACTCACATAAAAGACATATTGTAAACATTATAAGACTCTACACCGTCTTCCTTGTTGTTCAAAACTCAATACTAGATGTTATCTAGACTCTAGAGAAACCAAATATGCAAACCAAATTAGCAAGCTCTAAGTGTTTCTTCATTAATGGGTGCAAAGTATATGATGCAAGAGCTTAAACATGAGCACAACAATTGCCAAGTATCAAATTATCCAAGACATTTTAGAGTTACTACATGTAGCATTTTCCAATTCCAACCATATAACAATTTAACGAAGAAGAAACTTCGCCATGAATATTATGAGTAAAGCCTAAGGACATACTTGTCCATATGCTACAGCGGAGCGTGTCTCTCTCCCACAAAGTGAATGCTAGGATCCATTTTATTCAAACAAAACAAAAACAAAAACAAACCGACGCTCCAAGCAAAGTGCATAAGATGTGACGGAATAAAAATATAGTTTCACGGGAGGAACCTGATAATGTTGTCGATGAAGAAGGGGATGCCTTGGGCATCCCCAAGCTTAGACGCTTGAGTATTCTTAGGATATGCAGGGGTGAACCACCGGGGCATCCCCAAGCTTAGAGCTTTCACTCTCCTTGATCATATTGTATCATACTCCTCTCTTGATCCTTGAAAACTTCCTCCACACCAAACTCGAAACAACTCATTAGAGGGTTAGTGCACAATAAAAATTAACATGTTCAGAGGTGACACAATCATTCTTAACACTTCTGAACATTGCATAAAGCTACTGAACATTAATGGATCAAAGAAATTCATCCAACATAGCGAAAGAGGCAATGCGAAATAAAAGGCAGAATCTGTCAAAACAGAACAGTCCGTAAAGATGGATTTTATTAGGGCACCAGACTTGCTCAAATGAAAATGCCCAAATTGAATGAAAGTTGCGTACATATCTGAGGATCACTCAAGTAAATTAGCTTAATTTTCTGAGTTACCTACAGAGAATTAGACCCAGATTCGTGACAGCAAAGAAATCTGTTTCTACGCGCAGTAATCCAAATCTAGTATTTACTTTACTATCAAAGACTTTACTTGGCACAACAAAACATAAAACTAAGATAAGGAGAGGTTGCTACAGTAGTAAACAACTTCCAAGACTCAAATATAAAAGAAAAATACTGTAGTAAAAACATGGGTTGTCTCCCATAAGCGCTTTTCTTTAACGCCTTTCGGCTAGGCGCGGAAAGTGTATATCAAGTAACATCAAGAGATGAAGCATCAACATCATAATTTGTTCTAATAATAGAATCATAAGGTAACTTCATTCTCTTTCTAGGGAAGTGTTCCATACCTTTCTTGAGAGGAAATTGATATTTAATATTACCTTCCTTCATATCAATAGTAGCACCAACGGTTCGAAGAAAAGGTCTTCCCAATATAATGGGGCGAGATGCATTGCATTCAATATCCAAGACAACAAAATCAACGGGGACAAGGTTATTGTTAACCATAATATGAACATTATCAACTCTCCCCAAAGGTTTCTTTTTAGCATTATCAGTGAGATTAGCATCCAGATAACAGTTTTTCAATGGTGGCAAGTCAAGCATATCATAGACTTTCTTAGGCATAACATAAATACTTGCACCAAGATCACATAAAGTATTACAATCAAAATCTTTGACCCTCATTTTAATGATGGGCTCCCAACCATCCTCTAGCTTTCTAGGAATAGAAGTTTCAAGTTTTAGTTTCTCTTCTCTAGCTTTTATGAGAGCATTTGTAATATGTTTTGTGAAAGCCAAGTTTACAGCGCTAGCATTGGGACTCTTAGCAAGTTTTTGCAAGAACTTTATAACTTCAGAGATGTGGCAATCATCAAAATCTAAATCATTACAATCTAAAGCAATGGGATTATCATCCCCAAGGTTGGAAAAAAATTTAGCAGTTTTTCACGAGGCAGTTTCAGCGGTTTTAGCGGTTTCGGGTAATTTTGCGCGCTTTGCACTAGGAGTAGAAACATTGCCAACACCAATTATTTTACCATTAATAGTAGGAGGTGCAGCAACATGTGAATCATTAGCATTGCTAGTGGTGGTAATAGTCCAAACTTTAGCTACATTTTTCTCTTTAGCTAGTTTTCATTTTCTTCTCTATCCCACCTAGCACGCAGTTCAGCCATTAATCTTATATTCTCATTAATTCTAACTTGGATGGCATTTGCTGTAGTAACAATTTTATTTTCAATATACCTATTAGGCATAACTTTCGATTTCAAAAGATCAACATCAGAGGCAAGACTATCAACCTTAGAAGCAAGAATGTCAATTTTATTGAGCTTTTCCTCAACAGATTTGTTAAAGGCAGTTTGTGTACTAATAAATTCTTTAAGCATAACTTCAAGTCCAGGGGTGTATTCCTATTATTGTTGTAAGAATTCCCATAAGAATTAGCATAACCGTTACCATTATTATAAGGATATGGCCTATAGTTATTACTAGAATTGTTCTGATAAGCATTGTTGTTGAAATTATTATTTTTAATGAAGTTTACATCAACATGTTCTTCTTGGGCAACCAATGAAGCTAACGGAACATTATTAGGATCAACATTAGTCCTATCATTCACAAGCATGGACATAATAGCATCAACCTTATCATTCAAGGAAGAGGATTATTCAACGGAATTTACCTTCTTACCTTGTGGAGCTCTTTACGTGTGCCATTCGGAAGTAATTAACCATCATATCATCAAGAAGCTTTGTAGCCGCCCCCAAGGTGATGGACATAAAGGTACCTCCAGCAGCTGAACCCAATAAATTCCGCGAAGAAAAATTTAGTCTGCATAGAAGGTTTGGATGATCATCCAAGTAGTCAGTCCATGGGTTGGGCAATTTTTAACCAAAGATTTCATTCTTTCCCAAGCTTGAGCAACATGTTCATTATCCAATTGTTTAAAATTCATTATGCTACTCCTCAAAGATATAATTTTAGCAGGGGGATAATATCTACCAATAAAAGCATCCTTGCATTTAGTCCAGGAATCAATACTATTCTTAGGCGAGAGATAGCAACCAATCTTTAGCTCTTCATCTTAATGAGAAAGGAAACAATTTTAATTTTATAATGTCACCATCTACATCTTTATACTTTTGCATTTCACACAATTCAACAAAATTATTGAGATGGGCAGCGGCATCATCGGAACTAACACCGAGAAAATTGTTCTCGCATAACAAGATTCAGTAAAGCAGGTTTAATTTCAAAGAATTCTGCTGTAGTAGTAGGTGGAGCAATAGGTGTGCATAAGAAATCATTATTATTTGTGCTAGTGAAGTCACACAACTTAGTATTTTTAGGGGTAGCCATTTTAGCAGTAGTAAATAAAACAAACTAGATAAAGTAAATGCAAGTAACTAATTTTTTTTTGTGTTTTTAATATAGCAAACAAGACAGTAAATAAAGTAAAGCTAGCAACTAATTTTTTTTGTGTTTTGATATAATGCAGCAAAAAAAGTAGTAAATAAAATGAAGCAAGACAAAAACAAAGTAAAGAGATTGGGAAGTGGAGACTCCCCTTGCAGCGTGTCTTGATCTCCCCGGCAACGGCGCCAGAAAAAGAGCTTGATGGCGTGTAACTCACACGTTCGTTGGGAACCCCAAGAGGAAGGTATGATGCGCACAGCGGCAAGTTTTCCCTCAGAAAGAAACCAAGGTTTATCGAACCAGGAGGAGCCAAGAAGCACGTTGAAGGTTGATGGCGGCGGGATGTAGTGCGGCGCAACACCGGAGATTCCGGCGCCAACGTGGAACCTGCACAACACAACCAAAGTACTTTGCCCCAACGAAACGAGTGAGGTTGTCAATCTCACCGGCTTGCTTGTAACAAAGGATTAACCGTATTGTGTGGAAGATGATTCTTTGCGGAGAAAACGGTAAAAACAAGTATTGCGGCAGATTTGTATTTCGGTATAAAAGAATGGACCGGGGTCCACGGTTCACTAGAGGTGTCTCTCCCATAAGATAAAAGCATGTTGGGTGAACAAATTACAGTCGGGCAATTGACAAATAGAGAGGGCATAACAATGCACATACATGTCATGACGGCGCTAGAATCAACTGGACGGCATTGGTAATTAATCCTAGGGTGATATAACCCATGCAATGGAACCTCCACCATATCAACACATACCATGGTTCCATTGCCCACCACATAGTCATATTCATAATTGTAAAATAATACTTTGCTTTTCAATGCATGAGTGATAAGTATAGTACTTTGCATATAGTTTGATACAAATAATCAAATGACATGAGCAAGCGATGAACTTGCCTTTCTTGATCGCAAGATTATGCGAGCAAAAGCTTCGATACGTGAGAACTCCAAATTCTGAAATACCATCATTGTCCGGTAAAGACAATGTTTAAAGAACTGGCAAAGATGCTATAATGCATAGTATGAGATGCAATCGTCCCGAGCGTAACCTAACCTCGATGATTTAAGATGTATGAGTTGTAAAGATTTCTTTAGGGTTGGTTGCACTTTTAGAATGGTTCTCAAACAAGGTTCTTATTAGGGTTTGGTTATATTAGCATCATAACCAAGTGATATAAGACATCATAACAAGCACACACATAAAGAATAGTGGTGGAACAATATGTAAAGAACAGTGGTCAATTTTAAGTTCTACAGGACATGGTTGATGATTATTTATATTATACTTCAAAAGAATAACTTTTGAAGAACATGTTGATTTAGAAATAGTAAGTACTTTAAATAGGAATTAGGGCTTCTATGGTTTGATTAACATTTGTACTTCAAAAGAATAACTTTTGAAGAACAGGTTAAATAAGAATATGAACTACTATACATAGGAGTTATGGCTTTCTAGGGTTTACTATTGGATTCACTTAGTTCACTAATAGGAACTAGTTGGGTTGTTAAATAGAATTGGTCTATACATAGCAAGTATTAGCAAATTTATTACTATGGTTGATTATGGGTATCATATCAAAGAATGATGGTCAAAGTGTTGCTATAAGTTAGGTTTTACTATGGCTTCACATTTGTTTCACTAAGTAATGCTTAATGGCTTCTAAACTAGATGGTTTCTTATTTCTTTAACAGGGTTTAGTTGGATAGGAGCATGTGTTGTGAATTGCTACACAAGGTTGATACTAGGGTTTATCATTATGGTTCTACTAGGGTTTGATGGTTGAGGTTGATCCCAATGGTATGGTATATAGGAGTGGTGATTAATGGTACTAATCCAATTAACATGTTAGGGTTTATACCTAGGTGACATTAGTGGATCATATAGGTTTTAATTAAGAATAGGAACATGAAATGATAATCTCATGTGACTTGGTTTTATGCTAGTGGATCCTAAGCATGTATTCAATTGTTGCTAATTAGGGTTCTATATGTCAAGTAAATCTCCCATGATCATATGTGACACATATCTAGGGTTTTAGAGTTGGTTCTAAGGTGGAATGATCACATAAAATAATGGGATCCAGGTCTTACTCAATTTGAAACTAGGGTTTCTAAATCATGGTACAACTCCTAAAAAGGATGGTTGGACATATAGGTGTGGTAACTAATTACTTTGAATCAAAATTAGGAATGGTTTGACATTTTATTAATTTTCACAAGAATTAATAATTAGGGTACTCCTATTTTGGTTTAATTAAGAATCAGGGTTGAATAATTGTTATTAGGGTTTAAAATAATTAACTTGTTAACTAAAGATGTTTAAGTAAATAAGTTTTGATTTACCAAAATAATATTGACTTATAATATTTTCTTGAGTTATTACTATTTAAAGAAAATAGAAAATAGTACTTTGCAAATTAGGGTTTATGAATTACCACTAGTAATTAAGTTAATGCAAATATGATAAATAAAATTAATCTTAACATTTTACTTAGTTACTGAATAGTTAAAATTTAATTTTGAAACATCACTAATTATTGAATTCAAATTGCATTTTAAATAATTAGAAAGACATAATTAATAAAGATAAAATAAGTGGATTTTTATTTTGACACACATTTTTGTTTTATATTTTATTTGAATAGAGTTTATTTTTGTGAGCATTTTGATATATTATACATAATTTTCTGAGCTGAAATGAATTTTATATGATTTGATAAAGTTTCAGTGATTTTCTGGTTTTTGAATTACATCCAAAACACTAAACATACCCGGACAGGACTACCCATGGCCACTGACTGGTGGGTCAAGTGCCAGGTCACGTGCCACGAGGGCACGACCGAGTCAAAATATTTGACTGGCCAGGGGCTCAACTCCGGCGAGTTGACTCTCGACGACGGCGGTGCTAGGGGTTCCCGCGGACGCGCGACTACGCCCAATCGACGCAGCACTAAACGCTGAACCAAACGGTGGCGACGCCTCCGACAAATGGTCACCGGAGTTGCTCCGGCGAGCATCATCTGCGGCGGCGCACGGCGGCCAACTACCAACTCGCGCTACGGTTGAGGATAAAACGAACTAGATGGCCCTTGAGATGCGCAGGCTCACCGTGAGGTTGAGGATCCACTCGCCGATGCCGGAGATGGTCGGAGACGACGGCAATTGGACGTTTTCCGGCGAACCCGGGTGAAAGGGAACGGACGATTGTCCGCGTGCCGGAGCTGTCCCCCTTCGATTCCTTCTGCCAGGAAGCTCACAGAGACACGGCGGTACTGCTCAGCTACCTCCTAGACCTTGGGGGTGGCCTCCATTGACGGCAACGTGATGAACTCCGGCGAGGTGCTGCGGATGATTGTGGAAGATTGAGAGGGATAGAGAGGAAATGGAAGGGCCGCGAAGAACAAGGAGATCACGGCGGTTCTTCATCTCCTATTTATAGCTCAAGGCGAGGTCCGTTTGGTAAGTTCGCCGGCGGCAGTGGTCGGGATGGGACGATGATGTCATCGCTGTTCTGGGCGTGAATCTTGATGGTTTTGGATAGGCTCGGACCCGAGAGGTATAGGGTGGAATTCTAGAAGCTTCTGCGGTGTCCAGGTGATCCCTATCCACGGCGAGGTACGTGGCCGGCGCTGCTCCAACGCGCTGTCGCCTGGGGAGAAGAAGACGACGTCCTCTTCTTATCTCCAGCGACGAAACGGTAAGGGCTAAGGTTTGGGCTGCTTCTGTGCGAGTGTGGGCCGACGACGTGGGCTGCTGCGTGGGCTGCACGATCCAGGTAAGCCAGGTGAGCTTCATCTCTTTTCTCTCTTTTCTATTTTCACTTTTTATTTACTGTTTTAAGTTTGTTTAGAATTCAAATTTGAATTCCATTCTATCTTGCAGATTCATAAGTATTTGAAACTCAATGGAATTTGATAGTAATACTTACTGCCTAATTGTGTTGTTCAAATAACTATTTAATAATTGATTTTGTGAGAGGTATTCTAATTTCAAATGGATATGGGTTAAATGTTTGTCTCAATTAATTTTTATTTAGAAACCAAACCTATTTTGAATGATTTGAAATTTATAACCAGTACTTGGTAAACATGTCCTTAGGTTTTGTTATTACTTAACAATATTGATTGTTCCCATATATTTTAATTATAACTAAAGTTTAGAATAAATGGTAATGAGGATGGATGTGAATCTTGATTTTATGTGAATTATGATTTCTTAGGGTTTGAGACAATAGTTTGGTAAATGCCATAATGACTAGTCTCATTAATCAACTTTATCTTGAATTACTTAGGGTAATTCCCAAGCTCACCATTGGTTTCATTTGCTTA